>NC_084619.1:72872699-73065199 GCF_033978795.1 Nerophis ophidion
AAAGGTTAATTTTTTAAAAATATTATTATATCTGTTTTGAAAATGAAACATCAAAATGGCCTTCGCATGCTTTTAACTTTTAGTGGAACAAGTTTGGACATCACCCGTGAGAGAATGTACAATAAATGTCTACTAAGATGTGAGGAGTGTACTCTGAGTAGCTTATTGTATGTACGGATATAGGAATGTGTGTTTCTGCAGCAAGTGCAAAACAGAGAGAAGACTGTACTATTAGTCTAATGAAGTCATTTCACGGAACAAGTAGTCCATAGGAACATATGATTCACATTTACCTATGTAGCAATTCTCCAAAAAGCCCTCACATTAGGCATGGATGGACATTCTGTTGCTCATGTTTTCCTTGCTCGTAACCGAACATGTTGAAATAGGACGAAATGTCCCTCTTTGTCTGGTACTTTGTCCCATTTTACAACAAACCATGTGATTATTTTAGTTTCCGAAGCAGACCAAACGGGCAAATATAGGGAAAACATCCTACAAGCCATCACCCTGACTAGGATTGCTTATCGAAACCTGGTTTCATACCTGCGCCAACATAAATAAATTATATATTATTTTCAAATATATTACTTAGTTGTCATTTTATTTTAAATAATGTAGGTCAATTTATCATTGAGCAAAAGGCCTAAATATCGGTTTAAAAAGTCAACAACACCCATCCCTAATAATATGCATTTATTTGATCATGCCATCAGCATAGTGATGTGCTGCCTTAAATATTGTTACGATCTTAATTTGTTTCTTTAGAATGCTGTCCATGGCATTTAGGAATGTACGAAGAAATTATTTGTTTTTAAACCCTTCTCTTCCAAATTCAGTGACTAAAATGCACAAAAAATAATCATAGCCAAAGTATACATAGAGCTGTCCTTGAACTATTTAAAGTAGATGCATGGCTTTGGGGTCTTTTAACAGCTAAAAAAGCTGAATTTTTATCCTCAACTGTCAACATCTATCAACCTGCTGACACTGAATACTATTTTAATTTGCTTAAAAAGAAAGAAGATGCAAAACACAGTGAGTCCATAGCTTAAGTCTTTATCTAATCTGATTTAAAAGTAAACAATGATCAAATAAAAACTTTAGTATTTTACACAGGTTTTTCAAAACATAGGGTCCAGTCTTCCAAAAGTGTTCTGTTTAGAGAACCTGGATCACACAAGGTTTTTTTTAGTGGCCCACTTACTGTTTGCCTGAAATAAAATATAAACATTGATTTCTGTACTGTTCGGATTGCACATGGATAACGTAAAGAAACATTTTTGCTTTGTGCCTATTGAGGACAGACACAGTACTTCTTGACTTTTCTGTCTCGTTTTTCTTGTTTTATGATTACTAATACCTGTGGTGTTAAAATTGTATTTTATAGACCTAATATTAGGTATTTTAACAGCTGTGGAGGTGGTACAATTGAAGTCAATCAATCAAAGTTTATTTATATAGCTCTTAATCACAATTGTCTCAAAGGGCTGCACAAACGACTTCCTCAGATCCCACGTCAGGGCAAGAAAAAAACTCAACCCATTGGGCGTAATGAGAAACCTTGGAGGGGACTGCAGATGTGGGGTTTCCTCAGTACAGTTGAACTTTTTTGCTAGCTGTGGAAAAAAAGTAAAAAGAAAATAATCAAAATGTTATGATAAAGTAGGGCTGGGCGATATATTGACATAGTCAATATATCGCGAGTTTGTCCCTGTGAAATCTGTTACTATGTCATGATACTCGAGTATACGTTAAGTATGCGGCAAAAGCGTTGCTACAAAAAGTAGCAGCACTGCAAATTGTAGCATTGTAGCATCATATGAAAAGTCACCCGCCAGAGAATGAAGAGTGCTTGAAACTCCGCATGTCAACATCACGCTCAACAAAATGCCCAAGCGACCATTTCTACATCAACACCATATAAAAAAAAATAGTCAACAACAGAAGGAGATAACGTCCGCAGTAACCTACCACATAGTGAAGGGCATACAGTATTTGATTATGCAGCTCATTTTTATTTGGCAGTTATTGAAATATCTTGTGTGACATCATGCACAAAAGTGCACTTTTTTTGTTTTAAACTATTGTAGTGGCGTTCTGTACGAAATGTTCACTTTAATTTAGTGTTGTTTTGCCATGTCGTCTTAGTGACATCATGCACAAAAGTGCACTCATAGCTTGTTTTAAAACGTCTCTGACAATCTTGCACTTTCTGTTTTGGAATTTACATGAAAGTTTGTGCCACTGCATAAATAACTGTTTAATAAATACGGTTTTAGTCAATTGACTTAGTTGTGATTTCCCTCTCTGCATGAAAGTTTAAAAGTAGCATATATTAAAGCAGTATGAAGAAGAATGTTTGAATGTAGACACATAGAATCATCATACTGCTGTGATTATATGTATCAAGTGTTCATTCAAGGCTAAGACAAAATATCGAGATATATATCGTGTAATCGTGACATGGCCTAAAAATATTGAGATATTATTAAAAGGCCATATCCCCCAGCCCTATGATAAAGCCTTTTTTGAAAGGTAACGTTTTAAAATACTAATCAGTTGAACAAGTTTGAAAATAAGTTAACCACAACAATAAAACACTCATAACCTAACCCAGGGGTCGGGAACCTTTTTGGCTGAGAGAGCCATTAAAGCCAAATATTATAAAATGTATTTCCGTGAGAGCCATATAATATTTTTTAACACTGAATACAACTAAATGTGTGCATTTTTAAGTAAGACTAACATTTTAAGAGTGTAATAAGTATATTTTTCTTTTTAATAACATTGTTATTCTGAAGCTAACCAATAATAAATAACACACTTCTTACCATTAATGCAATTTCTTGAACCGGTGCGGTAGGAAACGGATGGATGGAATGAAATGAATGAGCATATGTTATATTTTGAACCTTATTTTTAACACCGTGATTACCAGGGGAATTATTCACTAGTTATTGCTGTGTTTTTCAACCCACTAGTGTGCCGTGAGATACAGTCCGGTGCCCGTGGGCGATTATGTAATTTCACCTAATTGGGTTAAAAATATTTTTTGGGCAAACCAGTAATTATAATCCGCAAATGTGCCGTTGTTGAGTGTCTGTACTGTCTAGAGCTCGGCAGAGTAACCGTGTAATACTCTTCGATATCAGTAGGTGGCAGCAGGTAGCTAATTGCTTTGTAGATGTCGGAAACATGGTTTGTCGGGATCAGAATAGGCGGGATGCAGTGTGTAGGTAAAAAGGTATCCAACACTTCAACCGAAAAAGTACCGGTAAGAAAAGGCATTGGAGCAAAACTAAACTAAAACTGAACTGACTGTAAAATGAACAAAAACAGAATGCGGCGTCCACAAAGTACATCCGTACATGGCATGACAATCAACAACGTCCCCACAAAGAAGGAGTGTGTCCGATCAACTTAAATAGTCTTGCTTGCGAAAACAAAGCAGGTGCGGGGAATATCATTAAAGGAAAACATGAAACTGCTACAGGAAAATACCAACAAAAGAGGAAAAGCCACCAAAATAGGAGCGCAGGAAACACAGGAAACGTACCAAAAACTCAGAATAAGTTACAGCGTGATGAGACAGGTGGTGACAGTACACGTACATTGAGACAAGAGTTATAGTGATGCATGCTTCGTTATGGTTGAATGCATTGCCGACAATTGCGAGAACAACTTTGTATTGTCAGTATCGGCTACGAGTTTCATTTTTTAATGTTTTCTGTTGGTGGTGTGCCTTAAAATTTTTTCAATGAAAAAAATCTGCTTTGGCTCAGAAAAGGTTGAAAAACACTGACTTATCGTGTTAAGCAATGCCAGCTAAGATTTATCTGAGAGCCAGATGCAGTCATCAAAGGAGCCACAGGTTCCCTACCCCTGACCTAACCTAATATTCTGTTTTCTTTTCAAAGCCATGAGCTACCCTGGATACCCTCCTCAGGCCGGCGGTTACCCGCCACAACCTGGTGCTTACCCACCCCAGGCTGGAGCGTACCCTCCCCAAGCAGGAGGCTACCCGCCGCAGTCAGGAGGCGGCTACCCTCCTCAACCTGGCGCCTACCCGCCTCAGGCGGGAGGATACCCACCTCAGGCCGGAGGCTACCAACCCCAGGCTGGAGGCTACCCACCCCAGGCTGGAGGCTACCCACCCCAGGCTGGAGGCTACCCACCCCAGGCAGGAGGCTACCCACCTCAGGCTGGAGGCTACCCACCCCAGGCAGGCGGCTTCCCACCTCAAGCTGGAGGATACCCAGCTGCACCTCCAGCAGGTAAGGCAGATTAGACACCATTTTTGTACGCACTAAAAGCTCTTTTAAATGTAGAACACACAGTCACCCCCTACCCACACAAAACAATCCTCCAGTGCAGGGCTTTTTCACTGTCATGGCCTGTTATGCAGGTCTGATTCATTTTGTGTCTCCCTATTTCTGTGTATAGTTCCCTTCCAGCGCCCTTAGTTTGGGTCCACTTCCTGTTTGACTCCACTACTTTTGTCTCCCTCACCTGTCGCTGATTGGCAAGCTGGGGCACACCCGTTTAGGGTTGCTAATCAGTCTTCTTCTTTTGGAAGGTTGAATTCTGTGTAGTGGGCTTCACGGTGGAAGAGGGGTTAGTGCGTCTGCCTCACAATACGAAGGCCCTGCAGTCCTGGGTTCAAATCCAGGCTCGGGATCTTTCTGTGTGGAGTTTGCCTGTTCTCCCCGTGAATGCGTGGGTTCCCTCCGGGTACTCCGGCTTCCTCCCACTTCCAAAGACATGTTGATTGGCAACAATAAATTGGTCCTAGTGTGTGAATGTGAGTGTGAATGTGTGTGCGATGAGGTGGCGACTTGTCCAGGGTTAACCCCACCTTCCGCCCGATTGTAGCTGAGATAGGCGCCAGCGACCCCAAAAAGGGAATAAGCGGTAGGAAATGATGGATGGAATTCTGTTTAGTGCATGGGTGTCAAACTCTGGCCCGCGGGCCAAATTTTGCCCTTGAGGCAATATCAAATTAACATTACAGCTGGCCCGCCGTTATTACACAGCAGCAATGCCGCAGTAACGCCGCAATTTCTCACACTTGCCAATCTTCCTGAAGGTCATTGCCCCTCCCGAAAATCTCCTGGGGCAAGCATTCTTCCGATTTCCACCCGGACAACAATATTGAGGGCGTGCCTTAAAGGCACTTCCTCAGCATTCTCGTCAAGTCCGAATTTCCTCCATACAAACAGCGTGCAGGCCCACTCGCATAATATATACGGCTATTACACACACATAAGTGAATGCAATGCATACTTGGTCAACTGCCATACAGGTCACACTGAGGGTGGCCGTATAAACAACTTTAACACTGTTACAAATATGCGCCACACTGTGAACTCACACCAAACAAGAATGACAAACACATTTCGGGAGAACATCTGCACCGTAACATAACATAAACACGACAGAACAAATACCCAGAACCCCTTGCAGCATTAACTCTTACGGGACGCTACAATATATTTTGATATTTACCTCAGAAGGCTGCAAATAGAAAAGAGGCATTAAATTTGTATTTAAATTTTATTTGATATGCCATTGATTTTTTTTATTTAATATTATTATTATTATTTGAATCTCGATTTTGCATGTCACTATAAAGTTAGTGTATATAAGCCTTGCTTGTTCAATGTTCAATGCAAAACTTGTTTGGGTCCCTATTAAAAGGTTAATTTCTTCGACTTTGGCCCGCGGCTTTGTTCAGTTTTTAATTTTGGCCCACTCTGTATTTGAGTTTGACACCCCTGGTGTAGTGTATTTAGTTTGTACACTTGTCATTGCGCTGTACCTCCATGCTGCAAAGCTTTCCTTGTGTCTTTCCTGTGCACTTCCTAGCTGCACTAGTTTAGAGGAATAAAGACCCGTCATCTTGGGGTCACAACTGCCACTGCCATGCGAGTTTTTGACGTTCACACCCACTCACACAGAGCTCCTATTCTGGGTCCTTTACTTTTTTCGCCTACTTGTTAGCTAGTTGGAAAGTTCCAGTCATTTCTCCGTTCATTGCCCAAAATGCTCCAAAGTTATTTCGTAGCAAATAAAATCCTTACCATGAATTGATTAACGTGGAACCCGACTTAAACAAGTTGAAAAACTTATTCGGGTGTTACCATTTAGTGGTCAATTGTACGGAATATGTACTGTACTGTGCAATAAACTAAAAGTTTCAATCAATCAATACCATTTAGGGATGCACCGAAATGAAAATTTGTGGCCGAAGCCGAATAAAATTTAAACGCTTGGCCGAAGGCCGAATACCGAATAATGATGCAGTTTTTCACAATGTTTTTAATATTGCATAAATAACCTAGAATAAATATTTAGACATGTTTTTCAAATAAAGTAATTTTGACATTTTTTTAATATTCCAGTAGCCTTTGCTTTTCAAAAAAAGCACAAAGTTTTTCATTTATATTAGGCCTTCAAACAAAACATGCATTCCAAAAAAAAACAAAGTGCATTAAAGTGGATAAACCCACAACAAATGAATTATTTTAGCAGACTTTTGGCAAAAGTCTGCTTAGCCACAGTAGATATGCTAATAATGTAAACAGAAGGCTCAAGTAAATCTCAATTAAGTGTGTGCTTGTAACCTCATACACTTATACAGGTAGCCTACACAACAGGCTAATAATGTAAACAGAGGCCCCACTAAATCTCAATAAGTGTGTGCTTGTAACCTCATACACTTATACAGGTACACAACATATCCCAACGTCACTGCACGTTGGTTGATTGCGTCACTGCGTCAAAAATTGCGTCACACGCCACTATTCGGCCTTCTTTTTAACTCATTCCACCGAAGGCCGAATGTGGCTTTTTTTGCCATATTCGGCCGAATATATTCGGTTACCGATTAATCGGTGCATCCCTAATACCATTATTGTGAGAAACAATTAGGTGTTCTTGTGTTGCAGGCAGCTGGGGGGGTGGGCCTACTGGCGGATATCCCTCCATCGGTTTGAACAACCTCACCAACCCTGGATACAACGCTGGCATGGTAGGTACACTTTATAAAAGTCAAAACAATGTTCCTGCTCAGTCTGAAAGTTTTATTTGACATCTGCAATTGTACATGATGAGATTATTGCAGTTAGAATGAATTTCACAGCCATTACTGGAATATTTCACCCTTACACTTGATGGTAAGTCTGCCTCCATCCAATGTGTTGCTTTTTGAAAAAAAAAAAAAAAATCGGCTTATCTTTCTAGCTTTTTCTTGCATGATGAAAAGAGAAACATCATACAAGCCATTATCTGTCATACCTCTAATGCTTGTCCATCTTGTGCAACTCGCAGTCCTTTCCCCTTTCTGACCCTTTATCATGTTTGCTTTATTGTCAGATTTCCGTCTTCATTGCATAGCATGGCCTCACTTTGTTGTCGGGCTGGACGATTATGGCAAAAATAACAATCGCCATTATTTTGATTGATATTATAATCACGATTACCCTATTTTTCGGACTGTAAGTCGCAGTTTTTTTCATAGTTTGGCCGGGGGTGCGACATATACTCCGGAGCGACTTATTTGTGAAATTATTACCACATTACCGTAAAACAGGGGCCGGGAACCTTTTAGGCTGAGAGAGCCAAGGAGCCAAATGTTTTAAAATGTATTTCCGTAAGAGCCATATGATATTTTTTTTTAACACTGAACACAACTAAACGCGTGCATTTTTAAGTAAGACCAATATTTCTAGAGTATAATAGGTCTCTTATTCTTTGTAATAATATTGTTATTCTAAAGCTAACTGTGGAGGGGGCGTGGCCTGCAGGCCTGCAGCAAAGCGGGGTGTGCCAGGACCAGCCTCAAAATCAGCAACAGGTGCGCAGATGGCCCACCTGGGCCTTGTTATGTAATCACCTGTCACTCTGTTATAAGCAGCAGCGAGGAGGAGTTACCAGGTTGGGGCTGGAGCCAGAGCGAGAACGAAAGAGAAAAATACAATTGCTGGAAAGCAACTGAGAGACTTATTGAAAAATAAAACAATGTTGTAACCCTGAAACAGGCTCTCATGTCGGTGCTTGGTGGTCTGAAGAACCCTCAGGAGGGCAAGCCCCACGCTAACCGATAATAAATGAATAACTTCTTACCATTGACAGAACTTTTTGAACATAAAAAAGCATGAGAATGTATAATATTGTGAACGTTATTTTTAACACTGTGATTAGTCATTACTTATCGTGTCAAGCAATGTCAGCTCAGATTTATCCGAGAGCCAGATGCAGTCATCAAAAGAGCCATAGGTTCCCTACCCCTGCCGTAAAATATCAAATAATATTATTTATCTCATTCGCGGAAGAGACAAAGCAAATGTCAGCGATCGTCACACACACGTCAACCAATAAGAATTTGGCGGGGGAAGGCCGTGGCAGAAGTGCATTGTGGGTCATGGAATGCTAACTGCTATATGCTACTGCCGTAGCTATTAAAATGGATCATTTCAACGTTGGCGGTAACTTATAAAAACTGAGAAGGGCTGAACAAAAATTGGACCGAAAAAGAAATCATGTACTGCAGATTACAAGCTGGACGTAGTGAAATATGCAGCAGAAAACGACAAGAGGAAGCGGCGCATACATTTAAAGTTGGCAAAGTTGTTTAGAAGCGACATTGAGGAAGAAGATTTCCTGGGATTTATGGATTAGGAGTGACAGATTGTTTAGTAAAGGTATAGAATGTTCTATATGTTATAGTTATTTGAATGACTTACCATAATATTTTAGGTTAACATAGCAGGCACCTTCTCAGTTGGTTATTTATGCCTCTTATAACGTACACTTATTCAGCCTGTTGTTCACTATTCTTTACTTATTTTAAATTGCCTTTCAAATGTCTATTCTTGGTGTTGGGTTTTATCAAATAAATTTCCCCCAAAAATCAACCAATCAATCAATGTTTATTTATATAGCCCCAAATCACAAATGTCTCAAAGGACTGCACAAATCATTACGACTACAACATCCTCGGAAGAACCCACAAAAGGGCAAGGAAAACTCACACCCAGTGGGCAGGGAGAATTCACATCCAGTGGGACGCCAGTGACAATGCTGACTATGAGAAACCTTGGAGAGGACCTCAGATGTGGGCAACCCCCCCCCTCTAGGGGACCGAAAGCAATGGATGTCGAGCGGGTCTAACATGATACTGTGAAAGTTCAATCCATAGTGGCTCCAACACAGCTGCGAGAGTTCAGTTCAAGCGGATCCAAGACAGCAGCGAGAGTCCCGTCCACAGGAAACCATCTCAAGCGGAGGCGGATCAGCAGCGTAGAGATGTCCCCAACTGATACACAGGCGAGCGGTCCATCCTGGGTTCCGACGAGCGGTCCATCCTGGGTCTCGACTCTGGACAGCCAGTACTTCATCCATGGTCATCGGACCGGACCCCCTCCACAAGGGAGGGGGGGACATAGGAGAAAGAAAAGAAGCGGCAGATCAACTGGTCTAAAAAGGAGGTCTATTTAAAGGCTAGAGTATACAGATGAGTTTTAAGGTGAGACTTAAATGCTTCTACTGAGGTAGCATCTCGAACTGTTACCGGGAGGGCATTCCAGAGTACTGGAGCCCGAACGGAAAACGCTCTATAGCCCGCAGACTTTTTTTGGGCTCTAGGAATCACTAATAAGCCGGAGTCTTTTGAACGCAGATTTCTTGCCGGGACATATGGTACAATACAATCGGCAAGATAGGCTGGAGCTAGACCGTGTAGTATTTTATACGTAAGTAGTAAAACCTTAAAGTCACATCTTAAGTGCACAGGAAGCCAGTGCAGGTGAGCCAGTATAGGTATATATGTATGTATATATGTATATAAAGGTATATACAGTATAGGTATATATGTATGTATATATGTATATAAAGGTATATACAGTATAGGTATATATGTATGTATATATGTATATAAAGGTATATACAGTATAGGTATATATGTATGTATATATGTATATAAAGGTATATACAGTATAGGTATATATGTATGTATATATGTATATAAAGGTATATACAGTACAGGCGTAATATGATCAAACTTTCTTGTTCTTGTCAAAAGTCTAGCAGCCGCATTTTGTACCAACTGTAATCTTTTAATGCTAGACATGGGGAGACCCGAAAATAATACGTTAAAAATGCGACTTATACTCTAGTGCAGGGGCGCTCACACTTTTTCTGCAGGCGAGCTACTTTTCAATTGACCAAGTCGAGGAGATCTACCTCATTCCTATTTATAATTTATATTTATTTATGAAAGAGACATTTTTGTTAACAAGTTAATGGTGTTTAATGATAATACAAGCATGTTTAACACACATAGATTCCTTTCTTTCACGAAGACAAGAATATAAGTTGGTGTATTACCTGATTCTGATGACTTGCATTGATTGGAATCAGACAGTAATGATGATAACGCCCACATTTTCAAATGGAGGAAAAAAAAGTCCTCCTTTCTGTCCAATACCACATGAAAGTGGTTGGATTTGGCATCTCATTTGTCCAACTTGCATACTCGTTTTTAAACACTTTGTTATGAGAGTAGCATATGTGTGTGGCCCTTTAATGTCTGGCAGCAGGTGAGTGACGTCAGTGAGTGTGCGGGTGGGCAAGCAAGTGAGAAAGCGGTCGCTGAGGGCGGGGGAGAAATACATTGGCATCAAACTCCGTAGCTTGCTAGCTTGTGCACGCTAGCTTTCTGAGACTCTTATTTTGTTAGCACAGGCAGGATGAAACAGGTCTTTTATGGTGAAGACAGGAACTGTGCAGTCGGTCTTTAGAGTTTTGACAGTAGGTACGGAGTCTCTAGAAATAAAATGTGTTTCTCTGCGTCCGCCCTGTTAGTGATTTTTTTCTTAAATATGAGCTCGCAGCAGCCAGCGTCATCTCACAAGATCCTCGGGTGCCGAGAATGTCAAACAACTGACGAAAGTGAAGTCTTGGTACGATTGATGATTGCTCATTTTTATGTCTATTTTTTAATGCCTGGCTTGAGATCGACTGACACACCCTCCGAGATCGACCAGTCGATCGCGATCGACGTAATGGGCACCCCTGCTCTAGTGCGACGTATATATGTTTTTTTACTTCTTTATTATGCTTTTTCGGCCGGTGCGACGTATACTCCGGAACGACTTATGCTCCGAAAAATACGGTACTGTGTTTTCTGGACTATAAGGAGCACTTAAAATTATTTTTCCCCCCTCAAAACGTCACAGTGCGCCTTATGTAGATAATAATTCCGGTTTTCGTTATCGACCTCGAAGCTATATTGTTTGGTACATGGTGTAATGATAAGTGTGACCAGTAGATGGCAGTCAAACATAAGATACTGCATTATGGCGGCAATATGACTCAAGTAGACAACGCCAACATTTTACAGTATATGTTCCATTGAGGCTTCACCGTGGCAGAGGGGTTAGTGCGTCTGCCTCACAATACGAAGGTCCTGCAGTCCTGGGTTCAAATCCAGGCTCGGGATCTTTCTGTGTGGAGTTTGCATGTTCTCCCCGTGAATGCGTGGGTTCCCTCCGGGTACTCCGGCTTCCTCCCACCTCCAAAGACATGCACCTGGGGATAGGTTGATTGGCAACACTAAATTGACCCTAGTGTGTGAATGTTGTCTGTCTATCTGTGTTGGCCCTGTGATGAGGTGGCGACTTGTCCAGGGTGTACCCCGCCTTCCGCCAGATTGTAGCTGAGATAGGCGCCAGCGCCCCCCGCGACCCCCAAAAAAGGAAATGAGCGGTAGAAAATGGATGGATGTTCCATTTAAAATATAGAACATTACACATGGCGCTGAAAAACCTATCAAAAGGTTTAAGTATACAGTGTCACATAGAGTTTGTGATGAACCCCAAGATGCAGAGATGGCGGCAGGCACTGTGCGGGAAAACACGATTTAATTTAACACTAAAACAAGAACAAACAAAAGGGTACAAACAAAAGGCGCATACAAGGTAGAAAACAAACTTGGCTATGAACAAAAACTAGCACAAAGGCTAACAGTGGACTAGAAACCCAAACACTTACTATGACACGAATGAATTATGACATGAGCAGAGTGAACAGAAGTAGACACAGCTACAACGCTAAGTAGGGATGCACCGAAATGAAAATTTGTGGCCGAAGCCGAATAAAACTTAAACGCTTGGCCGAAGGCCGAATACCGAATAATGAATACAGTTTTTCACAATTTTTTTTATATTGCATAAATAGCCTGGAATAAATATTTAGACATGTTTTTCAAATAAAGTAATTTTTTATTGAATATTGACATTTTTTTAATATTCCAGTAGCCTTTGCTTTTCAAAAAAAGCACAAAGTTTTTCATTTATATTAGGCCTTCGAACAAAACATACATTCCAAAAAAAATAAAGTGCATTAAAGTGGATAAACCCACAACAAATGAATTATTGTCCTTTTAGCAAAAGTTTGTTTAGCCACAGTAGATATGCTAATAATGTAAACAGAAGGCTCAAGTAAATCGCAATTAAGTGTATGCTTGTAACCTCATACACTTATACAGGTAGCCTACACAACAGGCTAATAATGTAAACAGAGGTCCCACTAAATCTCAATAAGTGTGTACTTGTAACCTCATACACTTATACAGGTACACAACATATCCCAACGTCACCGCGTCACTGCACGTTGGTTGATTGCGTTACCGCGTCAAAAAATTGCTTCACACGCCACTATTCGGCCTTCTTCTTAACTCATTCCACCGAAGGCCGAATGTGGCTTTTTTTGCCATATTCGACCGATTAATCTGTGCATCCCTAACGATAAGTCTTAATGACATTGACAGGTAGTGGTGAAAATAATCCAGCACTGACTGGAGGGGAAGGCAGCTTTAAATAGTATATGGCTGATTGACACCAGGTGTGGCCAGGTGCCAATCAGCCACAGCTGGGGAGACAAACAAGAAACCTGACAAAATAAGAGCGCTGACAGGAAACAAAGACAAACGCAGAGGAAAAACTAAAACATGGCCAAACTGTCAGGGACAAGCCTGACATACAGAGCGTTTTAAAAATTCATAAATTTTACTTTTTGAAACCGATACCGATAATTTTGAAACTGATACCGAAAATTTCCGATATTACATTTTAAATCATTTATTGGCCATCCTTATCGATTAGGCATACTAACAACAATGGTGACATCCCAAACTTCTCGTCGACCTGCTCTTTTCTCGCTCTTTTTTCATCATCACAAGCTCCGGAATTTGCATGCATGTTTCGCTGCCCATCAGTCTTTTTTTTTCTGCCCCCCGATTATTGTATTTTCATAATCGAAATAAAAATGTTATGAATCGTCCAGCCCTACTTTGTTTAAATGCTTAGTGACAAACTTAGTGTTTCTGCATCACAATACATTTAAATGTCTTCCAAATCTCATTGCCTTGCATTGAAGTAACCTGCGCACATTATTATGGAATGCCAATCTTTCCAAATTACAGGCCAACCAGATGTGCCACGGCATAGGGTGTTTTTCTTCAAACCTACCCATGTACCCCTACATCCTTGGGGGGTACCCACCTGCCTACCACCCAGGCGGGTACGGTGCCCCTTTCCCTAACCTACAGTCATATGGCCTGTACCCACAGCCAGGAGGAGCCATGCCCCAGCAACAAGGCCAGGGGATGGGCTACCCAGGCCAGCCTATGCCCGGTTACCCTCAAGCGCCACCCGCCAATCCCACAATGCCCGGCTACGGAGGAGCGCCGGCAACTATGCCAGGGTACCCGAAAGTTCCCTCGCCAAATCCATCGATGCCAGGGTACGGAGGCGCAGTCAACCCTGTCAAGGTAAGTACCTCCTAATTATGTAAAAAAAACACCTTTCTCTTCATGATTTTAACATGCAGTCAAACAGCCCAAAAGTCTTACAATGTAACTAAAATTGTGTCTCAAAAAGTCAAAACTTGATTTTAGTTCTACTGTATATACACTGTTTAATTTCTTTTTACACTTATGTGGCAGTTAGGAAAGTGAAAATTATGAATACCACCTGGTGAGTCAATGACGCTATTATTCTGCTGCCAAATTAAACCCGGGTTTTCCCGCAGCGCTTTATTGTTAAGGCGGCTGCCTTAACAATAAAGAGCAACCGCCTAAACTAAAGTCTTAAAAAAATATATATATATAATTATTATCATTTTTTGGGCTGTTTAGGTTCTCAGGCAAATCATATAGTTCAGGGGTAGGGAACGTATGGCTCTAGAGCCAGATGTGGCTCTTTTGATGACTGCATCTGGCTCTCGGATAAATGTGAGCTGACATTGCTTAACACGATAAGTAACGAATAATTCCACATGTAATCACAGTGTTAAAAAAAAAGTTCAAAATATAAAACATTCTCATGCATTTTTAATCAATCCATCCATCCGTTTTCTACCGCACCAGTTCAAGAAGTTGCGTTAATGGTAAGAAGTTATTTATTTATTATTGGTTAGTGTAGGGCTTGCCCTCCTGGGGGTTTTTCAGACCACCAAGCACCGACATGAGAGCCTGTTTCAGGGTTACAATATTGTCTTATTTTTTAATAAGTCTCTCAGTTTCTTTCCAGCAATTGTCTTTTCCTCTTTCGGTCTCGCTCGCGCTCTGGCTCCAGCCCCAACCCCGTCTCTCCTCCTTGCTGCTGCTTATAAACAGAGCGACAGCTGATTAGATAACAAGGCCCAGGTGGGCCATCTACGCACCTGTCGCTGAATTCGAGGCCGATCCTGGCAACACCCCACTTCGCTGCAGGCCCGCAGGCCACGCCCCTCCACAGTTAGCTTCAGAATAACAATGTTATTATAAAGAATAAGAGACCTATTATACTCTAGAAATGTTGGTCTTACTTAAAATGCACGCATTTAGTTGTGTTCAGTGTTGAAAAAAATATTATACGGCTCTTACGGAAATACATTTTAAAATATTTGGATTCTTGGCTCTCTCAGCCAAAAAGGTTCCCGACCCCTGATATAGTTGATGTAGATGCCCATATCGGCTGTTCAGATTTACTTTACAAAAGAGAAGTGTAGGATACTTCTCTTGTTGCTTTATTTGTATTTGACTTTATTAAATGTATTTATATTATCTTTTGGAGCTAAACTAATGTCTTAACAAGCTGCTAAGCTTGGTACTGCCTCTGCCTCTGTCAGTAGACTGTAGCACCCAGTATTTTCCCACCCACAGAACCATCTGATTGGTTACACGCAGAGCGGTAACAGCCAATCATCAGTGAGTATTCAGAGCGCATGGAGTCAGTGCTCGCGGCAGAGGCATGCAGAGAGGAGAGACGTTGCGGGTTAGCAGAAATGTTTTTAGCAGGTGAGAATAATGCAGCAGACTCTCCCCAAATTATAATAAACACTTCCCAGTCAACTACTAGTAACATCACTATGAGCCCGTTGACGTTTTAGAAAAATAAGCAGCAGCTCAGCTCGCTCCTTAAGTCATTATCTTGACTTAGTAAATATTGACTTACTAAGACAAAATAATGACACACTTAGTATCTCATTTAAGTAGGACTGTTTTGTTTTTAATTTACGGAAAAAATATCGGGATATATATTGTATATTGCCATTTGGGGGCGGTATAGCTCGGTTGGTAGAGCGGCCGTGCCAGCAACTTGAGGGTTGCAGGTTCGATCCCCGCTTCCGCCATCCTAGTCACTGCCGTTGTGTCCTTGGGCAAGACACTTTACCCACCTGCTCCCAGTGCCACCCACACTGGTTTAAATGTAAAAATGAGATATTGGGTTTCCCTATGTAAAGCGCTTTGAGTCAGTTAGAGAAAAAGTGCTATATAAATATAATTCACTTCACTTCACTTCACATTCAGCAAACGGAGCGGAAAACAGAACCAAAAATTGTCGGCTTCTTCACGCGACGAAGCTGGCCTACTTCACCACAGTCTGTAGTGTAGTCCATTGCCCCCACCCAGGCAGCGATGAGATGGAGACGGGATGGTGGCGACACCTTAGACCAACCCAGCCCCTTCCCGTCCGTCCGCCTGTCCCTGCGAGACACCACCTTAACTAACAAATATTCTGGGGGAATTACTGAAACCAATTACATATATATTATTTTATTTATTGGAACATTTTAATTTGAAATGAGGAAAAACTCAAGAGTTGTTTGACTCTGGAGGTTGCATTGTGTTCATCATGGTGTGATGAAGACTTCAGGAATACTGAAACTTGTTTGTCTTGTGTTCTCTCAGAAAGGATTTAGAGGGACAATCAAGGACTTTCCTGGAGCGGACCCTCTTAAAGACGTGGAGGTCCTTAGGAAGGCTATGAAGGGCTTTGGTGAGTGGCGCCTTAACACAAATATTTTCATGGTATTTTGGGCACGTGTGTAATATCTGTAAAATCTTATCTCATGACATGATACACTATTGGGTTCATGAGAATGAGACAAGATTTTAACTTGAACTTTAATTGTCTACACACATTGTCTGCTTGTAAGTACTCTGTGATTGTGTGTTGCCGAACATGCTCCTATGCTGGTAAAACCAGCAATGTAAGTTAAAGTTCAAGTACCAATGATTGTCACACACACACTAGGTGTGGTGAAATTTGTCCTCTGCATTTGACCCATCCTCTTGTTCACCCCCTGGGAGGTGAGGGGAGCTATGAGCAGCAGCAGTAGCCACGCCCAGGAATCATTTTTGCTGATTTAACCCCCAATTCCAACCCTTGATGCCGAGTATCAAGCAGGGAGGTAATGGGTCCCATTTTTATAGTCTTTGGTATGACTCGGCTGGGGTTTGACCTCAAAACCTACCGATTTCAGGGCGAACACTCTAACCACTAGGCCACTGAGTCAGTAGGTAAGGTGGGGGGACCGGTACTTTTTAGAGGCGGTGTAGTACCGAATATGATTCATTAGTATTGCAGTACTGTAGTAGTACTGGCATACCGTACAAGCCTAGTGGCAAGTTATTTAATGACAAATTGAGTTGGTTAATAAATATAAACGTGTCCCTGAAATCTCATCTCCAAATCTGAGGCCATGGTTCTCAGCGGGAAACCAATGGTTGGTACAGTCCAGGTAGAGAACAAGACTCTGTCCCACATGGAGGAGTTTAGGTATCTCAGGGTCTTGTTCACGAGTGAGGGGGGGAGGGTGTGTATAGTAGCGTCCCGTAGGAGTTAGTGCTGCAAGGGATTCTGGGTTTTTGTTCAGTTGTGTTCATGATGTTGTCCCGAAATGTGTTTGTCGTTCTTGTTTGATGTGGGTTCACAGTATGGCTCATATTTGCAACAGTGTTAAAGTTGTTTATACGGCCACCCTCAGTGTGACCTGTATGGCTGTTGACCAAGTATGCATTGCATTTACTTGCAGGCCGATATTATCGGACGTATATAGTAAACAGGCATAAATTGATTTACGTGGACCCCGACTTAAACAAGTTGAAAAACGTATTCGGGTGTTACCATTTAGTGGTCAATTGTATGGAATATGTACTGTACTGTGCAATCTACTAATAAAAGTTTCAATCGATCAATGGATTAAAGTTGATGACAATAACTCTTGAATGTATTGCCCATATATGTAACATTTTCCCCTGAAAATCAAAGTTTTTCTGAGTCTTATATTAATAAACATTATTAATTCATCTATTTTTAACAATAGTTTTTGTATATATTATGTTGTACTGTCATGTTTATTTACTATTATTTCCAACAGTAATAAATAACAAAACAAAATAACACATACTGTAGTTTTCCATTATTTTGATGTTTGTTTCAAATAGAAAAAGAAATTAAAGGCCTACAGAAAGCCACTACTAGCGACCACGCAGTCTGATAGTTTATATATCAATGATGAAATATTAACATTGCAACACATGCCAATACGGCCTTTTAGTTTACTAAATTGCAATTTTAAATTTCCCGCGAAGTGTCGTGTTGAAAATGTCACGGTATGATTTTCCGATCCAAGCTATAAGTAGTCTGCTTTAATCACATAATTACACAGTATTCTGGACATCTGTGTTGCTGAATCTTTTGCAATTTGTTCAATTAATAATGGAGAAGTCAAAGTAGAAAGATGGAGTTGGGAAGCTTTTAGCCTTTAGCCACAAAAACACAGCCGGTGTTTCCTTGTTTAAAATTCCCGAAGATGAAGCTTTACTATGGATCAGAGCGGTCAAGCGAACATGGATCCCGACTAAAGTGTCAACCGGCAGTTTTCGGTGAGAAAATTGTGGTAATAAGTCGCCTCTTACCGGAGACATCAGCGGAGCTTTTGTCCTGCTGCAGCTGCCGTGACTTCCCTCAGAGACTCGTCAACACACCCGTGGCCACACCCCTCCGACTTTCAGGTACTATTTAATCTCACTAAAACACTAGCAAGACAATAGGCAGATAAGGGATTTTCCAGAATTATCCTCGTAAATGTGTCTAATACCACCTTTTCTCTAGTCCTTCACTCTAAATTTCCTCATCCACGAATCTTTCATCCTCGCTCAAATTAATGGGGGAATTGACGTTTTCTCGGTCCGAATAGCTCTCGCTGCTGGTGGCCATGATTGTAAACAATGTTCAGATGTGAGGAGCTCCACAACCCGTGACGTCACGCGCACATCGTCTGCTACTTCCGGTAAAGACAAGGCTTTTTTTATTAGCGACCAAAAGTTGCGAACTTTATCGTGGATGTTCTCTACTAAATCCTTTCAGCAAAAATACGGCAATATCGCGAAATGATCAAGTATGACACATAGAATGGACTTTCTATCCCCGTTTAAATAAGAAAAAATCTCATTTCAGTAGGCCTTTAAGTATTTGATCCACGGATTCTCTTGGCGAAGTTGATGTTGAGAGTTTGTGTGTGCAGGAACTGACGAGCAGGCCATCATCGACTTACTGGGCAGTCGCTCCAACAAGCAGCGTGTGCCTCTGCTGCGCTCCTACAAAACCTCCTACGGGAAGGTAACTGTCCTGTTCATGCTTAATCCTCTCCCTTCTGTGTGATAACCAATGCCTGTTTCTATTATGTGCCGTTTTTAAAATAGTTTAAAACCGCCTTCTCCAATATAGACTCCCGCATAGCTGGGCTCGCACTGACAAACACATGACAGGTGCTGTCGGCTAAATAGAAAGCGGCTCGGGGGATGGCTTCGGTGCTTGTTATGAATACGCCACATTGTGTTTTTCCGAGCTCTTGTAATTAACGGTGGCGTGCAGTTATTCTAAGCATGTTTTTTTTATATTCAGGATCTGATTAAGGACCTACATTCAGAACTGTCTGGCGACTTTAGGAAGCTGGTCATGGCCATGTTGAAGAGCCCTGCTCAGTTTGACGCCTCTGAGATCCGTGATGCCATCAAGGTAAACGCACCGATTGCTATATTTTTCATACTCGTTTCAATAGGATGTTTGGAACTCTCGTTTCCATGTCAGTGTTGCGCTGAGCAGAATAAATTTATCATACGTTGGTGTTTCTTGCATTGAACAAAGTCACAGTCCAGCAAGTTAAATTCCTTGTACCGTATTTTCCTGACTATAAGGCGCACTTTTTCTCTCAAAACTGGACAATGTGTCTTTTAACCATCCATCCATTTCCCACCGCTTGTCCCTTTTGGGATCGCGGGGGGTGCTGGAGCCTATCTCAGCTGCACATGGGCGGAAGGCGGGGTACACCCTGGACAGGCCGCCACCTCATCGCAGAGCCAACACAGATAGACCGACAACATTCACACTCACATTCACACACTAGGGACCATTTAGTGTTGCCAATCAACTAAGGGTGTAACGGTACGTGTATTTGTGCTGAACCGTTTCGGTTCGGTTAGAAGGTGAACCGAACGACACGGACATATTAAGTACGTATAAAATACTACACGGTCTAGCTCCATCCTATCGTGCCGATTGTATTGTACCATATGTCCCGGCAAGAAATCTGCGTTCAAAGAGTCCGGCTTATTAGTGATTCCCAAAGCCCAAAAAAAGTCTGCGGGCTATAGAGCTTTTTCATTTCGGGCTCCAGTACTCTGGAATGCCCTCCCGGTAACAGTTTGAGATGCCACCACAGGAGAAGCATTTAAGTCTCACCTTAAAACTCATTTGTATACTCTCGCCTTTAAATAGACTCCCTTTTTAGACCAGTTGATCTGCCGTTTCTTTTCTTTTTCTCCTATGTCCCACTCTCCCTTGTGGAGGGGGTCCGGTCCGATCCGGTGGCCATGTACTGCTTGCCTTAGTATCGGCTGGGGACATCTCTGCGCTGCTGATCCGCCTCCTCTTGGGATGGTTTCCTGCTGGCTCCGCTGTGAACGGGACTCTCGCTGCTGTGTTGGATCCGCTTTGGACTGGACTCTCGCGATTGTGTTGGATCCATTGTGGATTGAACTTTCACAGTATCATGTTAGACCCGCTCGACATCCATTGCTTTCCTCCTCTCCAAGGTTCTCATAGTCATCATTGTCACCGACGTCCCACTGGGTGTGAGTTTTCCTTGCCCTTATGTGGGCCTACCGAGGATGTCGTAGTGGTTTGTGCAGCCCTTTGAGACACTAGTGATTTAGGGCTATATAAGTAAACATTGATTGATTGATTGAAGTAGCGCACCGCACGTTGTGTAAACAATGCACACCGAGGCACCATGAATTGATTTACGTGGACCCCGACTTAAACAAGTAAAAAAAATTATTGGGGTGTTACCGTTTAGTGGTCAATTGTACGGAATATGTACCGTACTGTGCAATCTACTAATATAAGTTTCAATCAGTCAAAAAAACAACAACACACGGCATGCTAGCAACGACTGGGCTATGATAGACTGACCACACCTCCTCTTTTCACGGGATATGTCCTCTTTGGTTGGTGTGCCTAATGTACGGAATAGTTCTGGTTTTGCTAACCGACCTTGAAGCAATTGTATTTGGTACATGGTGGAATGATATGTGTGACCAGTAGATGGCAGTCAAACATAAGAGATACATGTAGACTTCACTCTGATGGCAATGTGACTCAGGTGAACACCACCAACATTTTATATGTTCCATTGAAAATATAGAACATTACACAAGGCGCTCAAAAATCTATCAAAATGTTTTAGTATGACTTTGGTAAGCTATGAAGCCGCACCCCTTAATGGATTGTACTATGCTTCAACATACTATTATTATTATGGTGTGTGTATAAGGTAAGACATTTTATCTGGCATTTTGTTTTGCAATATTGTGCAAAATCAACGTTTCTTACCTTCTGTACCTGCTGATCTGTAGTTGGGATCTGCATTAATCCTGAAAATTGTACCTTTGTAGTCTATGACGATGCCGTAGTCGATAAGCTTCTTCCTTTTCTCTACATTCATCTTCCGCTGCTGCCATTTCTAATATAATTTAGTGTAAAGTTCTTTCTTATATCTGTCAGTAAATTCACCATGAAAGCGCTAAAACATACCGGTGTAGGGAGTTTACATTATCCACCCAAGGAACTTTAGTTTATTAGAGAGTTTCGGTTGGACGGTTTTTCACGGGACACATTTCCGGCAGTTGAGGAGATGCTGCTCCGTTATTGATTGAAGTAAAGTCTGAATGTCATTAAAACAGTTAGTGCTTGACACTTCTTCCACATCCTTGCACGCTACACCGCTACAACAAAGATGTCGGGGAGAAGACGCTGTCGAAGGTGAGCCACGTAAATAAGTCCGCCCACAAAACGGCTCATCCTGAAAGCAGCTTGAAAATGATCTGTAAAACTTAATTTATGCAACATTTTGACCAAAGAACCACCATTACATGTTATGTTGACCACAAGGAAGTCTTTTACATTTAGAAAAAGTGATGATAATAATGAAGTGAAGTGAATTATATTTTTATAGCACTTTTCTCTAGTGACCCAAAGCGCCTTACATAGTGAAACCCAAGTTACATTTAAACCAGTGTGGGTGGCACTGGGAGCAGGTGGGTAAAGTGTCTTGCCCAAGGACACAACGGCAGTAACTAGGATGGCGTAAGCGGGAATCGAACCTGCAACCCTCAAGTTGCTGGCACGGCCACTCTACCAACTGAGCTATGACTCCTTTAATGTACCCTTATATATGAAAAAAGATCGATAATAGACCATTCATCGGCAGTGCGCCTTATAATCCGGTGCGCCCTATGGTTTGGAAAATACGGTATGTTAAATATACTCGGCCAAAAAGCTGATTCTGATCCTTTAACCCTTCTATTATGTTGAGGGTCAATTTGACCCATTTCAGTTTTTGTGTTTATCAAAGTACTGGTTATCCTTTCTTTTTCTTGCTGAAATTTGGTGACTTTTCCTCATCTAGGGTCATGAACTGGTGTGTAAAATCTGGACACTTTTTTGAGTAGTGGAATGTCTTGCAGACTTTGTATACAAAGATGAAGTTGCGGGTCATTTTGACCCAGACACTTTAATGTGGGTAAATAGCCAAAATAAACAAGTCTCTTTGATGTACTTTTTACTTTGATGTACAATTGTTTGTATTTTGATTGCCTCTAAGACCCAGAGCCAGGTGTTTGAAGAGAGGGAACTTTCTCAAACTTGTCCTTGTCACTGTTCTCATGTCATCTCTTTGACAAACTCACCAAAAGTGAGCTCCAGAAGGATGACATCTGAGGAGACAAGGACAAGTGTGAGAAAGTTCCCTCTCTTCACACACCTGGCTCTGGGTCTCAGAGACAATCAAAATACAAACAATTGTACATCAAAGTAAAAAGTACATCAAGGAGACATGTTTATTTTTGGATCTGAACAGCTATTTACCCACATTAAAGCGCCTGGGTCAAAATGACTCGCAACATCTTTTATACAAACTCTGCACAAACATTCCACTACACAACAAAAGTGTCCAGATTTACACACCAGTCCATGACCCTAGATGAGGAAAAGTCACCAGATTTCAGCAAGAAAAAGAAAGGATAACCAGTACTTTGATCAACACAAAAACTGAAATGGGTCAAATTGACCCTTAACATAATACAATTGGAATAAAAAATGTATTGTATGTCACTTTTCTAAATGTTTATATAACCTAAAATGAAATTGTTATTGGTTTAACCTGTTTTCTTGACTGTTTTGAGTGCCTTTACACAATACGGGTCAAAATGACCCGCAACATAATCAATGTCATTTTTCCAACATTTAACAAGGGTTAAGAAATCGACACTAACAGCGCCCCTGCTGGTTGCAGCAAAGTAGTGCACTCCATTTTTCCCCAGTGGCTTCAAAACAGAGTTATTCGACAATCAATTCCACACATTTAACTAGAATGAGTAATTATTGTAATCGTTCCCTTTTCCCGCACAGGGAGCTGGAACCGACGAGGCCTGTCTGATAGAGATCCTGTCGTCTCGTTCCAACGCCGAAATCAAGGAGATAAACCGCATCTACAAAACAGGTAAGATGCGTGCACTTTATCACTCGCATGACCACATTCTAAGGAAGGTTGGGTTTGTTTGATAACCATGATTACCATATCAAAGAATACAAGCAGACTGTGGAAGATGCCATCACCGGGGACACGTCCGGACACTTCCGTAGACTCCTCATCTCTCTGGCACAGGTACAACAACAAAATGTGTTACTTTGCATCTACCAAGAGACATTACACTTTTCTCTCTCTCTCTCTCTATAGGGCAATCGAGACGAAAGACCAAATGTCGACCTTTCCTTGGCCAAGCAGGACGCTCAGGTAAAATCTGCTCTGCACTGAATCATAACTAACTTCTTTATTGATATGCCCTTAAAGGGGAACTGCACTTTTTATGGAATTTTGCGTATCGTTCACAATTAGAGATGTCCGATAATGGCTTTTTTGCCGGTATCCGCTATTGTCAACTCTAAATTACCGATTCCGATATCAACCGATACTGATATATGCAGTTGTGGAATCAACACATTATTATGCCTAATTTGTTGTGATACCCCGCTGGATGCATTAAACCAAGGGTACCCACACTTTTTCGGAAGACGAGCTACTTTTCAATTGACCAAGTCGAAGGAATCTACTTCATTCATATATATAATTTATATTTATTTATGAAAGAGACGTTATTGTTAACACGTTTAAGGTGTTTAATGATAACACAAGCATGTGTAACACATATAGATTCCTTTGTTTCATGAAGACAAGAATATAAGTTGGTGACATACCTGATTCTGATGACTTGCATTGATTGGAATCCAACAGTAGTCCACATTTTCGAATGGAGGAGAAAAAAAGTCCTTTTTGTCCAATACCACATGAAAGTAGTTAGTTTTTAGCGTCTTATTTGTCCAGCTTCCATACTCATTTTTATACATTTTGCAAGAAATACATTGACGGCAAACTCCGTAGCTTGCTATCTTATGCACGCTAGCTTTCTGAGACTCTTATTTTGTTAGCGCATGTAGGATGAAGCAGGGCTTTTATTGTGAAGACAGCAACTGTGCAGTTTGTCTTCAGGGTTTTGACAGCAGGTACGGCGCGAGAGTGTTGAAATAAAAAGTGTTTCTCACCCTCGTCTCGATCATATTTTCTTAAAAATGATCTCGCAGAAGCCAGCGTCATCTCAGAAGATCCTCGGGTGCCGTGAATGTCAATCAATTTACTGAAGTGACGTTGTAGTAAAGATTGATGATCACAAATGTTTAGGTTTATTTTTTTAATGCTTGGTTTGCGATCGACTGGCAGACCCTCCACGATCGACCGGTAGCTCGCGATCGAAGTAAAGGGCACCCCTGCATTAATTATTGTAACAAGGTTTTCCAAAATAAATTAACACAAGTTATGGAAAAAAATGCCAACATAGCACTGCCATATTTATTATTGAAGTCACAAAGTGAATTATTTTTTTTAACATGCCTCAAAACAGCAGCTTGGACTTTGGGACATGCCCTCCCTGAGAGAGCATGAGGAGGTTAGAGGGGAGGGGAGGGGATAGCTGGGGTGTTTTCACGTGGACCCCGACTTAAACAAGTTGAAAAACATATTCGGGTGTTACCATTTAGTGGTCAATTGTACTGTACTGTGCAATCTACTAATAAAAGTTTCAATCAATCAAAAACAAGGTTTTCCAAAATAAGAGGAAAAACTTCAACTTAAGTTATGGAAAAAAAATGCCAACATGGCACTGCCATATTTATTATGAAGTCACAAAGTGCATTCTATTCTTAACATGCCTCAAAACAGCAGCTTGGAATTCGGGACATACTCTCCCTGAGAGACACTACAACTATGGGAAGTACCATACTTTGACTTTCACAAAGTGCATTATTTTTTTTATTTTTTTTAAACATGCCTCAAAACAACAGCTACAAAAACAATGAAGGCACACAGCTTGAGTCCAGAGTATACTAGAGTATAAAGTAAACAATAACAAAGTCCTCCTTTAATAGACTGCCTGGTATACTGTATAACAGGAAATTATTAACTGGGCTCAATCTGCCCTGCTCTAACGTATTTGTATGAGTAACACAAATGTTCTGCAAGCTAGTGGTGAGTGCTTGAAGTGGCCCACCAGTCAGTCAGAGCTTCTGAAATGCTGCGTTGAGACAGGGGTGTTTTTTGTTCTATTTTTGTTTTTTCTCGGCGGAGTCTTGAAGCGACAACTGTGTGGTACTACTTTTTTTCGCTCTTTGATTTCCATCCATTTTACGCTTGTATTCATCGTGTCTCTCCTTGTGATTCTTGAAGAGATGGGAGATCAAATTGTTCGTATTAAAGGAAGACGTCTTGGTTCCTCCTCGCATAACCAACTTTTGCAGTCATTGCTAATTGCCAGTTTTTTATCCGTCAGAGACACTTTCAAATAATCCCAAAACATGTCATTAGTCAATGAGTGACTTGGCTTGTTAGCCACGGCTACAGCACCGGCAACAACACACTCTTCTTGTTGTTATGCTGCGCTCGTGGCGGTTTGATGAGGTCATCAAGCGTTGCAACTCTTGTGTTGTGTGTGGGACAGGGGAGAAGGAGGGCTGCTGACTGGGAGACGCAACTGCTCTGTATTCCTCCCTACATTAGTGTACCGCTCCGTACATCGGCGTTTTGAAAAGTCATCCATTTTACTTTTTGAAACCGACACCGATCATTTTCGATATTACTTTAAAAAGCATTTATCGGCCGATAATATCGGCAGTCCGATATTACCGGACATCTCTATTCACAATCATTAAGAAAGACATAACAATGTATGGATTTTTTTTTAATGCATTCTAAATATGATAAAAATGCGATCAAAAGTCAGCTTACATTGGAAATTTTGGGAGCCGTTCAATTCTGCCTATAAAGCCCCTAAAAAAATATCCATACTCCTCCATTAGTGTTTTATATACATGATGTAAGTATATATGTAATGTAGTAATGGACACATTTATAATAACATTTAATATTTACATATTTTGATCATTTATACACGGTGCATTAAATTTCAAATGGATCATAACGTTTGCTTTTTTTTCCCCCATCACTGATTATTACTCACTGCAGACTTAAGGAGAAACATAATAAAAACATCCCTTACTGTACAAGCTCTGCTGTCATTAGGATGCCGACTGCTGGGATGTTCTTATTTAGATGAAGAATGTCTCATAATTCCCATGAAGAAACGGGTTGGGGGGGAACAAGCGCCTTTTCTGTCGTCCTCGCCAGTTCCAGGTTCTAAACGCCGGTCAAAGTCTCCCAACTTGTGGGATTATCTCCTCAGCCATTTACTTTCCAGGTGAGAGGCATGATTTATGATCGAGAATAAACTTCCAGGGAGCAGGGAAGCGTGGAAGCAGCAGATCGCTGGATTTTGTAAACATAGGGACACAAAGTAGTGATTACGTCGCCACTATAAATAGTTTGTCTGCGTTAGCGCTCATGATAAAAATATCGCTAGTACTTGGTTAATATTCAAGTCACAAAATGTAAATTGTATATTGTTGGCATTTTTTGAATGGTTGTTTGTTCGATGTTGTTGGCGAAATAGTGGCTGTAAGCTGACTTTTATTTATGTTTATTTAGTATTAAGAATGCATATAAAAAAAAAAAAATCCATCCATTGTCATGTCGTTAATCATGGTTGTGAACGATAGGCAAAATTGCAAAAAAAATCCTATTTCCTTTTAAATGCAACTATTGTTTTCTGCTTAGGCCCTGTATGCTGCTGGAGAGAACAAGCTGGGAACAGACGAGTCCAAATTTAATGCCATCTTGTGCGCCAGGAGCAAAGAACATCTCAGGACAGGTAAAACCTAAGTCAACTTCAGTACAGCCAGTCCGCTCTCCCATTTATTCTTATTTTTACCATGGACAAAGAGAAGTAGATAGGTGCCCACAACATCACTCTAGTTCTTTTTAGTTTACCTAAAGGCCTACTGAAAGCCACTACTAGCGACCACGCAGTCTGATAGTTTATATATCAATGATGAAATATTAACATTGCAACACATGCCAATACGGCCGGGTTAGTTTACTAAATTGCAATTTGAAATTTTGCGCCAAAGTATCCTGCTGAAACGTCGCGATATGATGACGCGTGTGTGTGATGTCACGCATTGTAGAGGACATTTTGTTCCAGCAACGTTCCCAGCTATAAGTCGTCTGTTTTCATCGCATAATTCCACAGTATTCTGGACATCTGTGTTGCTGAATCTTTTGCAATTTGTTCAATGAACAATGGAGACGTCAAAGAAGAAAGCTGTAGGTGGGAAGCGGTGTATTGCGGCCGCCTTTAGCAACACAAACACAGCCGGTGTTTCATTATTTACATTCCCGAAAGATGACCGAAAGAGGACCAGGATGACGCTTCCGCCATCCTAGTCCCTGCCGCTGTGTCCTTGGGCAAGACACTTTACGCACCTGCTCCCAGTGCCACCCACACTGGTTTAAATGTAACTTAGATATTGGGTTTCACTATGTAAAGCGCTATATAAATATAATTCACTTCACTTCACATGACGGTGAAGCTTCACTATGGAACAGAGCGGTCAAGCGAACACGGTTGGATTGGACCACACACACAAAGTACAGTGTATTATGCAGCGATCATTTCGAAAGATCGTGTTTCGAAGAGGGTCCCTTGCGAAGGGCAGAGATGGGCATGGCCACCACTCGTCGACTGGTCCTGAAGAAAGGTGCGGGGCCGACCTTCAGGTTGTACAAGTACGACCATATAATCTCACTAAAACACTAGTATCACAATAAGCAGATAAGGGATTTTCCAGAATTATCCTAGTAAATTTGTCTAATAACATCTGAATCGCTCTCACTGTATAGTCTTTTTTTTTTTGTAGTCCTTCACTCTCACTTTCCTCATCCACAAATCTTTCATCCTCGCTCAACTTAATGGGGAAATCGTCGCTTTCTCGGTCTGAATCGCTCTCGCTGCTGGTGGCCATGACTGTAAACAATGTTCAGATGTGAGGAGCTCCACAACCCGTGACGTCACGCTCATATTGTCTGCTACTTCCGGTACAGGCAAGGCTTTTTTATCAGCACCAAAAGTTGTGAACTTTATCGTGGATGTTCTCTACTAAATCCTTTCAGCAAAAATATGGCAATATCGCAAAATGATCAAGTATGACACATAGAATGGACCTGCTATCCCCGTTTAAATAAGAACATCTCATTTCAGTAGGCCTTTAAACTTTCTTAATGTGGGCAGTGTGGTGAATGTAGACATCCTAAAATCCTCCGTGAGGAAGAAACAAAGAAATGTGTATTTTTTTATATCAATAGAATTACAGTAATCTTTTTTTTTTTACTGCATTTAATGTCATTCATGTGTTCTGTGTGCAGTGTGAGCTATTTTGGCGTTAAATCCAGTTCTGACTTGCATCCCCACCATAGGTGCAAAGCTTTTAAGTAGACCAATGACATCTTCTGAATGAGTTTGATCCTTTTTTTTTGCAGTTTTTATGGAGTACCAGAAGATGTGTGGCAGGGATATTGAGAAGAGCATCAGCAGGGAGATGTCAGGAGACCTGGAGAGTGGCATGTTGGCCGTGGGTAAGAAAAGAAGAAAACAACAATATCAAGGCACCACGCCCATCATTTTAGGACTCTACAAACCACTAAATGACGTGTTTAGTGGAGCACATTTTAGACACAACATTCACCTGTGACATATTTTCACTCTGATTAACGCCCTGTATTTTGTTCTTTTGTTGTTGCCACCACCAGGGTTATGGTACTGTAACCTGCATTTAGATGTTTCCTTTCTTTCACTTCAGTTTTCATTGTGATTTATGTGTGCATTGCAGTGTTTACCTCTTTCCTCCCATTTTGTTATACACTATGCATTGATATATAATATAGATAGTACTTTATTGATTCCTTCAGGAGAGTTCCTTCAGGAAAATTAAAATTCCAGCAGCAGTGTACAGAGTTGAGATCAATTTAAAAAAAGTAAATAATGGGGGTTTAAATGGAAACCAAATAGAGAAATATTACAATAAGAACAAAAAATAAAAAGCAACAATGGGAATAGAAATATAACAGTAAAATAAGAATATAACAAGACAAAGTAGGTAGTCGTGACCGTAATATATAATAAATAAATAAATAAATGGGTTGTACTTGTATAGCGCTTTTCTACCTTCAAGGTACTCAAAGCGCTTTGACACTACTTCCACATTTACCCATTCACACACACATTCACACACTGATGGAGGGAGCTGCCATGCAAGGCGCTAACCAGCACCCATCAGGAGCAAGGGTGAAGTGTCTTGCTCAGGACACAACGGACGTGACGAGGTTGGTACTAGGTGGGATTTGAACCAGGGACCCTCGGGTTGCGCACGGCCACTCTCCCACTGCGCCACGCCGTTTGAGTGTGATGTAAGGATACCATCATGAAAAGCACATTTAATAAAAAAAAACGTTATTATGGTCTTACCTTTACTTATAAATGAAGTCCATGCGCGGCTCCTTCTGATCAAAAGCATCGATAACTTGTTTATAGAAGTCTTCCTTATCTTTCTTCAGTTTTAAGTCTCTCTGTCTCGATGGAGATCTTCCTTTATTACCCCCTGCTTCGATTGAAAGTACAGTTTAGAAAACTGTTATTTTAGATATGTAATCCTCCATGAACTGCGATGAGGTGGCGACTTGTCCAGGGTGTACCCCGCCTTCCGCCCGATTGTAGCTGAGATAGGCGCCAGCGCCCCCCGCGACCCCGAAAGGGAATAAGCGGTAGAAAATGGATGGATGGATCCTCCATGAAAAAATAAACGATCGCTGCTCACTCTTGCAGCTTGTTGTCACTTCTTCTGCAGCCGAGTAGTCGCATATATATTTATATAAAATGTTTTGGGTTGAAGGAATTGATGTGCAGATAGTTGTTGGTACATGATTCTTACCATGTCCTTCGGATTAGATTCAGGGCTAGGAAATCTGGCCTAAAACTATATTGCGATACATATTGTAGCATATTGCGATGACAATATATGTACAGTACAGGCCAAATGTTCTCATTCAATGAGTTTTCTTTATTTTCATGACTATTCACATTGTCATGGTTTAGCTTGGTTGGTAGAGTGGCCGTGCCAGCAACTTGAGGGTTGCAGGTTCGATTCCCGCTTCCACCATCCTAGTCACTGCCGTTGTGTCCTTGGGCAAGACACTTTACCCAACTGCTCCCAGTGCCACACACACTGGTTTGAATGTAACTTAGATATTGGGTTTCACTATGTAAAGCGCTTTGAGTCACTAGAGAAAAAGCGCTATATAAATATAATTCACTTCACTTCACTAGATTGTCACTGGAGGCATCAAAACTACGAACGAACACATTTGGAGTTATGTACTTAACAAAAAAAAAGGTAAAATAACTGAAAATGTGTTTTATATTCTAGTTTCTTCAAAATAGCCACCCTTTGCTCCGATTACTGCTTTGCACACTCTTGGCATTCTCTCAATTGGCTTCAAAAAATTATTTGACAGCCAAAGCTTGAAATGGTTTTCACTTCACGGGTCTGCTTGAAGGCCATCGAGAGAAAACATTTTTTGAACTCAATCATATTCAGACAAAAAAGCAGAATGATGGTTAAATAATACATATTTTAGAAAAATTTTCCTTTCTTTGGTCATACACAGCATGTTTAATAAAATACATATTATAAAGTCGTGATAGTAAATAGTAAATATCATTTCCAGAGTTTGCAAACAATAACAAAAACGACCAAAAACATCCATCCATTGTCTACCGCTTATTCCCTTCGGGGCCTCGGGGGGCGCTGGAGTCTAGCTCAGCTACAATCGATACAAATGTGGACAGTACTGATACCATCAGTTAATGGTCAATACATACATGATTATTATTACAAAATGGTTTTTGGTCCTAAAAGTTTGTTGGAACTTTTAGGACCAAAAAACATTTTGTAATAATAATCATGTATGTATCGACCATTAATGATTATTATTACAAAATTGTTTTTGGTCGTAAAAGTTCCAACAAACTTTTAGGACCAAAAACAATTTTGTAATAATAATCATGTATGTATTGACTATTAATGATTATTATTACAAAATTGTTTTTGGTCCTAAAAGTTCCAACAAACTTTTAGGACCAAAAACAATTTTATAATTATAATCATGTATGTATTGACCATTAACTGATGGGATCAGTACTGTCGATATTTGTATCGAGCCGCCCACACTTGTTCACGTTTAAAAGCAATATCCTCCTACTGTGTGTAGAATAGTATGTTTCGCTCTTCCTCATCCTCCAGTGATAATGCTAATTGCAAGAAATGTACATTATTTTCCACCAGGAAGGTGAGGATTGGCAATTTAGAAGAGACATTAGCCACTAGCAAGAATGCTACGTTGCGTTGAGGATGTCTTTGTTCGCTTTTCGCTGTCAGATTTGTGGGACAAAGCTAGAATATGTCATTAAATGCATTATCAGGATATGAATATAGTATTAAAATCCCTTTCGCGGGCAAAATGTGTTTCATTTATATCGGCGTGATGCCTAGTAACAAAACCCAAAACCGATGAAGTTGGCACGTTGTGTAAATGGTAAATAAAAACAGAATACAATTACTTGCAAATTCTTTTCAACATATATTTAATTAAATAGACTGCAAGGACAAGATACTTAATGTTCAAACAGAGAATTGTCTTGCTGAAATAAGCAGGGGCGTCCATGAAAAAGACCTTGTTTAGATGGCAACATATATGTTGCTCCAAAACCTGTATGTACCTTTCACAGATGTATAAGTTACCCATGCTATGGGCACTAATACACCACCATAGCATCACAGATGCTGGCTTTTGAACTTTGCGCCTAGAACAGTCCGAATGGTTCATTTCCTCTTTTGGTCCAAAGGACATGACATCCACAGTATCCAAAAACAATTTAAAACGTGGACTCGTCAGACCACAGAACACTTTTCCACTTTGCATCAGTCCATCTTAGATAACCTCGGACCCAGTGAAGCCGGCGGCGTTTCTGGGTGTTGTTGATAAATGGCTTTCTTTCTGCATAGTAGAGTTTTAACTTGCACTTACAGATTTAGCGACAAACTTTAGTTACTGGCAGTGGCTTTCTGAAGTGTTCCTGAGCCCATGTGGTGATATCCCTTACACACTGATGTCGGTTATTGATGCAGTACCGCCTGAAGGATCCAAGGTCACGGGCATTCAATGTTACGTGGATTGATTTCTCCAGATTCTCTGAACCTTTTGATGATATTATGGACCGTAGATGATGAAATTCCTGAATTCCCTGCTTGTTGAGAAATGTTGTTCTTAAACTGTTGGACAATTTGCTCACGCATTTGTTCACCCTCGCCTCATCCTTGTTTGTGAATTAAGCTGTTTTTATACCCAGTCATGTCACCCACCTGTTCCCAATTAGCTTGTTCACCTGTGGGATGTTCCAAATAAGTAATAAGTAGAGATTTCCGATAATATCGGCAGTCCGATAAATGCTTTAAAAATGTAATAACGGAAATTATCGGTATGGTTTCAATATTATCGTTATCGGATTTTTTAAAAAAAGTATGACTTTTTAAAACGCCTCTGTGTACACGGACATAGGGAGAAGCACAGAGCGCCAATAAAACTTGTTTATTGGCCCCAGTCTCACAATATCTACGGCTTTTCACACACACGAGTGAATGCAAGGCATACTTGGTCAACAGCCATACAGGTCACACTGAGGGTGGCCGTATAAACAACTTTAACACTGTTACAAATATGCGCCACACTGTGAACCCACACCAAACAAGAATGTCAAGGACATTTCGGGAGAACATCCGCACCGTAACGCAACACAAACACAACAGAACAAATACCCAGAACCCCTTCCGGGATGCTACAATATACACCCCCGCTATCCCCGCCCACCTCAACCTCCTCATGCACTCTCAGGGAGAACATGTCCCATATCCCAAGCTGCTGTTTTGAGGCATGTTAAAAAAAAAAAGCACTTTATGACTTCGATAATAAATATGGCATTTTTTTCCCCATAACTTGAGTTGATTTATTTTGGAAAACCTTGTTACATTGTTTAATGCATCCAGCGAGGGCATCACAACAAAATTAGGCATAATAATGTGTTCATTCCACGACTATATGTATCGGAATCGGTAATTAAGAGTTGGACAATATCGGAATATCTGCCAAAAAGCCATTATCGGACATCTCTAGTAACAAGTATTAAATACAAGTCAACTTTCTCAGTCTTTTTTGCCACTTGTGCCAGCTTTTTTGGAAACATGTCGCAGGCATCTAATTCCAAATGCGCCAATATTTGCTCAAAAAAACTAAGTTTTCCAGTTTGAACGTCAAGTATCTTGTCTTTGCAGCTAATTCAATTGAATATAAGTTGAAAAGAAATAGCAAATAATTGTATTCTGTTTTTATTTACCATTTACACAACGTGCCAACTTCACTGGTTTTCCTCTATCTTATCTATCTATCTATCCATCTATTTTACAAAGTAGTGCATGTTGCATGTTTTTTTTACCCCCCCAAGTGTTCCTTGCTCCAGTATTCTTTAACAGTTTTATCATGCAGTTAAAAAGCCACATATATTCTGTTTTGCAGTGAAATGTATTAAGAACACAACTGCTTATTTTGCCGAGAGACTTTACAAGGCCATGAAGGTGAGAATCCTGCGAGGAAATGTTGGCAAACGTACACATAATATATGTTTTATGGACTATTACACTGTGTGTTGTGCTTAGGGAGCCGGCACCAAAGACACTACTCTGATCCGAATCATGGTGTCCCGCTCCGAGGTGGACATGCTGGACATCCGCCAACATTACGTGAGGAACTACGGCAAGTCGCTGTACACCGACATCTCTGTAAGTGCCAACGTTGTTATCGCACTTTCCAAACAGCCGTGGGTTCAGGCGTGTGTTTACCTCCCAACAGGGCGACACCTCGGGAGACTACAAGAAGCTCCTGCTGAAGCTGTGCGGGGGTAGCGACTGAAACCATCACATGACGTAATGCCTTCAATAGCAACGTGCTCTATATCGCGTCCGCACTATCTACACAAGCCGCATGCCACGCCCGTGTCCCTCCTTGCAAACTTTACCGCGTTGTAGTCCCGTATCGCCACCTGCTCTTTGCCGAAAATACAACCTGCACACAAAGCGTTTATATTTTTACATATGACTTTATATGTTTACGGTATATATAAAGAGTACAAGTACATTTAAGAAAAAAAAAAAGCTTTATATTTTTTAAAAATGATATCGTATGATCTGATATTTAATATCCGCTTCATGTATCGATAATAATGTTCAGGAACGCTGAATTAAAAACGCCACAACTTGAACCACACCCATGTATTCTTCTTTAAAAATGTCCTTTAGGGCAGTGGTTCTCAACCTTTTTGTGAACATTTTTTTAATCCAAGTACCCCCGAATCAGAGAAAAGCATTTTTGGTTGAAAAAAAGCGATAAAGAAGTAAAAAAACAGCACTATGTCATCAGTTTAGGATTTATTAAATTGTATAACAGTGCAAAAATATTGCTCATTTGTAGATTAGATTAGATTAGACTAGATAGTACTTTATTTATTCCGTCAGGGGAGTTCCTTCAGGAAAATTACAATTTTCAGCACAATCCCATTCAAGATCAGACAAACATTACAGGGAGACAGAACAGGATCGCTGACGGGTCTGCCGGCTTCCAGCGCCCCTTACAAAAAAGATGACATTCAGGTAAACGGGGGGGATGGGGGGGAGAAAAGATTAAAATAAAATAAAATAAAAATCGGTCTTAGCCTGGGCCCTGGAGTGGGGGTCCAGACTGAGGCCAAGGGGGAAAAAAAACAAAAAAAAAAACGACTCATAGCCATAGTACACATCCCTCTTACATGTGTGTAAGAGGGAAACATCAAACATCAAAGAACACAAAGGACATTAAAGCAGCAGATACAACCAGACACTTCTACATACAGCTATGAATAAAAAGTAAAAGAAACATATCCACTGTGGTGGCCTCTGCGGTGTTCCACGCTATTGTCCGCTGGGGTGGAGGGAGGATGGCCAGAGACAGGAGCAGACCCAACAAAGCAACCAAGACAGCCGACTCCACTGTCGGCCAGTGTCCAGTCCGCATGGATGAGCGATGATACGTCCAATGTGACTGTAGTAGTCTTGTAGTGGTCTTTCTTGAACTAGCTCGGTTGGTAGAGCAACTTGAGGGTTAAATGATAAATAAATGGGTTGTACTTGTATAGCGCTTTTCTACCTTCAAGGTACTCAAAGCGCTTTGACACTACTTCCACATTCACACACACATTCACACACTGATGGAGGGAGCTGCCATGCAAGGCGCTAACCAGCACCCATCAGGAGCAAGGGTGAAGTGTCTTGCTCAGGACACAAGGGACGTGACGAGGCTGGTACTAGGTGGGATTTGAACCAGGGACCCTCGGGTTGCGGACGGCCACTCTTCCACTGCGCCACGCCGTCCCAGTTGCAGTTTGCAGGTTCAATTCCCGCTTCCGCCATCCTAGTCATTTACCAACCCGCTCCCAGTGTCACCCACACTGGTTTAAATGTAACTTAGATATTGGGTTTCACTATGTAAAGCGCTTTGAGACACTAGAGAAAAGCGCTATATAAAATATAATTCACATATAAAAATAGCTAAAAACTTGTTGAAAAATAAAGAAGTGATTGAATTATAAATAAAGATTTCTCCACATAGAAGTAATCATCAACTTAAAGTGCCCTCTTTGGGGATTCTAAACATTTCTTTACAAAAAAAGAAATCATTTACATCAATATTTATGGAACATGTCCACAAAAAAAATCTAGCTGTCAACACTGAATATTGCATTGTTGCATTTCTTTTCACAGTTTATGAACTTACATTCATATTATGTTGTATTATTCAATAAATATATTTATATAGGATTTTTGAATTGTTGCTATTTTTAGAATATTTACAAAAAAATCCCACGTACCCCTTGGCATACCTTCAAGTACCCCCATTTGAGAACCACTGCTTTATGGCATTGTCGTGCACAGGTCCTGTGAATTGTAGTCCTTGGACTCAAACTCAAAGATCCTTTTTCAGTCGTCGGTCCTTGAGTTTTACATTTCACTCGTCTCGGAGAATAAAACCCTAAAAAAAACTACACGTTTTCCCTTTTTCCCCCCCCCCACACACATCATTTGCACATACAGGCCAAAAGTTTGGACACACCTTCTCCTCATTCAATGTGTTTTCTTTATTTTCATGAATACCGTATTTCCTTGAATTGCCGCCGGGCAGAGGTAGGTAGTAATGAGCTACATTTACTCCGTTACATCTACTTGAGTAACTTTTGGGATAAATTGTACTTCTAAGAGTAGTTTTTATGCAACATACTTTTTCTTGAGTATATTTATAGAGAAGAAACGCTACTTTTACTCCGTTCCATTCATGTACATTCAGCCCTTAACTCGCTACTTTTTTTTTTTTATCGATCTATTAATGTTTTGGTTTTTCAAAGTCGGACCTACGCATGCCTGCGTTTCACCAATCACATGCAGTCACTGGTGACGTTGGACCAATCAAACAGAGCCAGGTGGTCACGTGACCGTCGAATCCGACTTAAAAAAGTTGAAAAACTTATTGGGGTGTTACCATTTAGTGGTCAATTGTACGGAATATGTACTGTACTGTGCAATCTACTAATACAAGTTTCAATCAATCAATCAAAAGTGTAAAGGAAAAAAGACACTTTTTATTTCAACCGTACTTCCCGTCAAAAGCCTAAAGACTGATCGGACAGTTCCTGTCTCCACAATAAAAGTGCCGCTCCATCGCGCCTGCGCTAACAAAATAAGAGTCTCCGAAAGCCAGTGCAAACAAGCTAGCAAGCTACGGAGTTTTCCGCCAATGTATTTCTTGTAAAGTGTATAAAACGAATTTAGAAGCTGGATAAATAAGATGCCAAAAACCAACGACTTTCATGTGGTATTAGACAGAAAGGAAGAACTTTTTTTCTCCTCCATTTGAAAACGTGGACGTTATCAGCACTATAAATCCAATCAATGCAAGTCATCAGAATCAGGTAATACACCAACTTATATTCTTGTCTTCATGAAAGATAGGAATCTGTGTTAAACATGCATGTATATTCATTAAAACACCTTTAACATGTCAACAAAAACAGCAAAATAAATAAATATAAATTATATACTGTATATATAAATGTATGTATATGTATATATATATATATATATATATATATATATATATATATATAATCTATCCATCCATCCATTTCCTACCGCTTATTCCCTTTTGAGGTCGCGGGGGGCGCTGGCACCTATCTCAGCTACAATCGGGCGGAAGGCGGTTTACACCCTGGACATATTTATATATATGATATGTGTGTGTATGTATATATGAGGTAGATCACCTCGACTTGGTCATTTATTAAATAATTGATTGACGTCGAAAAACTTATTGGGGTGTTACCATTTAGTGGTCAATTGTACGGAATATGTACTGTACTGTGCAATCTACTAATAAAAGTTTTAATCAATCAATCAAACGTGTAAAGGAAAAAAGACGATTTTTATTTCAACGGTACTTCCCGTCAAAAGCCTAAAGACTGATCGGACAGTTCCTGTCTTCACAATAAAAGCGGCGCTCCATCGCGCCTGCGCTAACAAAATAAGAGTCTCCGAAAGCCAGCGCAAACAAGCTAGCAAGCTACGGAGTTTGCCGCCAATGTATTTTTTGTAAAGTGTATAAAAACGAATATGGAAGCTGGACAAATAAGATGCCAAAAACCAACAACTTTCATGTGGTATTAGACAGGAAGGAGGAACTTTTTTTCTCCTCCATTTGAAAACGTGGACGTTATCAGCACTATACTGTCTGATTCTAATCAATGCAAGTCATCAGAGTCAGGTAATACACCAACTTATATTCTTGTCTTCATGAAAGATAGGAATCTATGTGTTAAACATGCATGTATATTCATTAAAACACCTTTAACATGTCAACAAAAACAGCAAAATAAATAAATATAAATTATATACTGTATATATAAATGTACGTATGTATGTATATGTGTATATATATATATATATATATCTCCATCCATTTCCTACCGCTTATTCCCTTTTGAGGTCGCAGGGGGCGCTGGCACCTATCTCAGCTACAATCGGGCGGAAGGCGGTTTACACCCTGGACATATTTATATATATATGATATGTGTATATATATATATGAGGTAGATCACCTCGACTTGGTCATTTATTAAATAATTGATTGACGTTGAAAAACTTATTGGGGTGTTACCATTTAGTGGTCAATTGTACGGAATATGTACTGTACTGTGCAATCTACTAATACAAGTTTCAATCAATCAATCAATCAATCAATCAATCAATGCCTACTGAGCCTATGGTGCTGTTTAGTTATTGTGGCTCAATTTGCATTTTTTTTATTTTAATGTATTATTATTTAATATATATTATTGTTTTAGTTGCTTAAGAGATATTCCTGGCTCTGAATTTGCTCATTGCTATTTTTATGTTTTTGTGCATTATTTGTTGGCGTAATCAGGTTACTCATCAGTTACTTGAGTAGTTTTTTCACAACATACTTTTTACTTTTACTCAAGTAAATATTTGGGTGACTACTCCTTACTTTTACTTGAGTAATACATCTCTAAAGTAACTGTACTCTTACTTGAGTACAGTTTTTGGCTACTCTACCCACCTCTGCCGCCGGGTATATAGTAGAGGCGTACAATCTTTGTTCAGAGCGTGGGATGACACCCGTTTCTCTTCATTTGAGCTGAATTGAATTCTGTCTGTGTTTAATTCCTTGCTTCTTGTCTTGTTTAACAGATGTCATCAGTGTTTGAACCTGACATTAAGTACATAACTCCACGTGTGTTCAGTTCACGGTTTTGGTGCCTTCAGTGTCAATCTACAATGTAAATAGTCATTAGAAGAAAGTGTGTCCAAACTTTTGTCCTGTATTGTGTATGTTGGTTCCACACAGAAATGTACTGGTGAAAATTGTGTTAAATTTTGCAGCAGTTTCAAAATATTAAAGAAGAGTCAAAATGACATTTAATTAAAATTATTAAAATTTAAATATTTTTAGTTCCTACAGTGATCGAAAAGTCTACACAATATGATTCAGGAAATCTGTTTATTTAGGGAGGACGGGAGACCCCAACTTGAATGGAGGCCTGCTCTGCCGTGCTTTGGAACAGACCTGGGCCCGTTCATTTATTCAATCTGGCCCCTCTGACAATTCCAAATATTTTTTTAGATCTTTAAGATGCAAAGTGTAGCTGCCAATATGATGTGCAGTGATGTTTTCTAATGACAAGTCTTGAACTATACTAAGTATTTCATTGCTTGGAATCTGCGATTTTGCATGATATAGTAGTTGCCATCCATCCATCCATCATCTTCCGCTTATCCGAGGTCGGGTCGCGGGGGCAACAACCTAAGCAGGGAAACCCAGACTTCCCTCTCCCCAGCCACTTCGTCCAGCTCTTCCCGGGGGATCCCGAGGCGTTCCCAGGCCAGCCGGGAGACATAGTCTTCCCAACATGTCCTGGGTCTTCCTACCGGTTGGACGTGCCCTAAACACCTCCCTAGGGAGGCGTTCAGGTGGCATCCTGACCAGATGCCCGAACCACCTCATCTGGCTCCTCTTGATGTGGAGGAGCAGCGGCTTTACTTTGAGTTCCTCCCGGATGGCAGAGCTTCTCACCCTATCTCTAAGGGAGAGACTCATTTGGGCCGCTTGTACCCGTGATCTTATCCTTTCGGTCATGACCCAAAGCTCATGACCATAGGTGAGGATGGGAACGTAGATCGACCGGTAAATTGAGAGCTTTGCCTTCCGGCTCAGCTCCTTCTTCACCACAACGGATCGGTACAACGTCCGCATTACTGAAGACGCCGCACCGATCCGCCTGTCGATCTCACGATCCACTCTTCCCAAGACTCCTAGGTACTTGAACCAAGGTCTCCTCCCCAACCCCGGAGATGGCATTCCACCCTTTTCCGGGCGAGAACCATGTTACTATGGTAATCTAATTAGTTACTATGGTAATCTAATTAGTTACTATGGTGGTCCAGCAGCTCACACCAGGCACCAAGCAGAGTGAGTGGACAGTGTTTCCTGAAATGTGGGTGTCAGGGACTGACGCGGAATGAGATTTTTACAACAGATTTGTAAAGCTTCGTCAGATATATCAGATCGTAGGTGGGGTTTATTTTTATTCGGGTTCATATTTCGCTGTGTTATGTTTTTGTCGATTGAAAAGCATGTCGATTGAGAGGGGGTGTGACGTACATATGTTGTCAATATTCAGTGTTTTATCGATAAGTTCATAGTTAATATTGTAAATCGGACATTTTTCATTTTCATGTAAATTCCGGGTGTCTCGTTCAGTAAATACAATTAAAATTTCGATTTTTAAGGCGGTCTGTCTTCACGTTTTAGCATTCAATCAGACATTCTTGTGAGGTTGGATTGGGACTTTTATTAGTAGATTGCATAGTTCAGTACATATTCCGTACAATTGACCACTAAATGGTAACACCCCAATAAGTTGTTCAACTTCTTCAAGTCTGGGTGTTGTATTAGTGTTCCTAAAAATCAGATACACCGGCCCCCTAGACACATTTTTGTCTCTAAATTTGGCCCCCAGAGTCTAAATAATTGCCCAAGCCTACTGATACTTTGGGATAAAAACCCTGCTATAAACTCTTTATTTTTTCCAGCCAGCAGAGGGCAGTCTAACCTTAATTCATGGTAGCAGTGCTTGCAAAAGTGGTGATGACATGAGGCTGCTGTCTGTGTACATATTCTCACATAACAGCATCACTTCAATGGCTATTGAACATGCTTTCAGTCCTGTGTGCTCACTGCACCGCAATCAACAACCAGGTGGAGGACGGGTGAATTAAAGCGGCTTTGGTCGCATGTCTGGTAGAACCTTTTTTTTTATTAATTTTTTTTTAGATGAATTTGAATGAATAACCTTGATTTTTTGGATTATATTTCTCATAAATTTCATTAAGATGAGACACGACCCCATCAGCTACAAGGCAATATATCTAGTTTTCACTTCGTTATGATGCAGGTTTTTAACTGAGGCTGCTTTAATTTACTTTTAATATGAAAAATATAGTTGTTTAAATTGATGTCCCTGCTATTAATCTCACATTGCAGCTGAAAGTAATGACTTTGCATGTTATAAAGAATAATAACATTAATAATGTCCTTCCTTGTCGTTATCCGTGGAGAAAATAATCACTCTTTAGAAAAACAAACCCTGTTTTCCGTAAAAGTGAGGAGTAGTCACCCACTAGCTAGCTCTCCAATCAGCTAAACAGACTCAATAACTCCCCGGTGACGTGTCGGTGAATTTTACGAAACCTAATACGATACAAATAGAACGTGTTAGCATATTAGCGAATGCTAACAAAGCTAGCTTGATTATTACAGTAGCGCACGTGTGTTTCTGTATAGTATTTTTCAAGCCGTGGTCACGTGTTTCTTTTAGTTCATATTTGCAAACCTTACAAAATTTTATGTTTCTATTACAAACCCCGTTTCCATATGAGTTGGGAAATTGTGTTAGATGTAAATATAAACGGAATACAATGATTTGCAAATCATTTTCAACCCATATTCAGTTGAATATGCTACAAAGACAACATATTTGATGTTCAAACTGATAATCATTAACTTTAGAATTTGATGCCAGCAACACGTGACAAAGAAGTTGGGAAAAGTGGCAATAAATACTGATAAAAGTTGAGGAATGCTCATCAAACACTTATTTGGAACATCCCACAGGTGTGCAGGCTAATTGGGAACAGGTGGGTGCCATGATTGGGTATGAAAACAGCTTCCCCCCAAAAAATGCTCAGTCTTTCACAAGAAAGGATGGGGCGAGGTACACCCCTTTGTCCACAACTGCGTGAGCAAATAGTCAAACAGTTTAAGAACAACGTTTCTCAAAGTGCAATTGCAAGAAATTTAGGGATTTCAACATCTACGCTCCATAATATCATCAAAAGGTTCAGAGAATATGGAGAAATCACTCCACGTAAGCGGCATGGCTGGAAAAAAACATTGAATGCCCGTGACCTTCGATCTCTCAGACGGCACTGTATCAAAAACCGACATCAATCTCTAAAGGATATCACCACATGGGCTCAGGAACACTTTATAAAACCAGTGTCAGTAACTACAGTTCGTCGCTACATCTGTAAGTGCAAGTTAAAGCTCTACTATGCAAAGCGAAAGCCATTTATCAACAACATCCAGAAAAGCCGCCGGCGTCTCTGGGCCCGAGATCATCTAAGATGGACTGATGCAAAGTGGAAAAGTGTTCTGTGGTCTGACGAGTCCACATTTCAATTTTTGGGGGGAAATATTCGACATTGTGTCATCCGGACCAAAGGGAAGCGAACCATCCAGACTGTTATCGACGCAAAGTTGAAAAGCCAGCATCTGTGATGGTATGGGGGTGCATTAGTGCCCAAGGCATGGGTAACTTACACATCTGTGAAGGCACCATTAATGCTGAAAGGTACATACAGGTTTTGGAACATCTAAGTGCCGTCTTTTTCATGAACGCCCCTGCTTATTTCAGCAAGACAATGCCAAGCCACATTCAGCGCGTGTTACAACAGCGTGGCTTTGTAAAAAAAAAAAAAAAAAGAGTGCGGGTACTTTCCTGGCCCGCCTGCAGTCCAGACCTGTCTCCCATGGAAAATGTGTGGCGCATTATGAAGCGTAAAATACGACAGCGGAGACCCCGGACTGTTGAACGACTGAAGCTCTACATAAAACAAGAATGGGAAAGAATTCCGCTTTCAAAGCTTCAACAATTAGTTTATTGAGTGTTGTTAAAAGAAAAGGTGATGTAACGCAGTGGTGAACATGCCCTTTCCCAACTACTTTGGCATGTGTTGCAGCCATGAAATTTTAAGTTAATTATTATTTACCAAAAATAAAATAAAGTTTATGAGTTTGAACATCAACTATGTTGTCTTTGTAGCATATTCAACTGAATATGGGTTGAAAAGGATTTGCAAATCATTGTATTCTGTTTATATTTACATCTAACACAATTTCCCAACTCATACGGAAACGGGGTTTGTGCAAAATAATGATTTATCACCAGAGTTGTGTGACGAACAAATCCTCCTAACGAGCTCCCGGTAGATCATCACACGGACAAGAAGCTCCACCCACTGTTCTCTAAATGCATAACAAACTATGTTAGGCTGTGCTGTAGCGAGCGTGTCCTCAAAAAGTGCACAATCTGTCAGCCTTTTTTTTTTTTTGGATGTGAATGAATCTTTATTCATTTTTCATTGGAAGGGAGAGCACTTCTGCACAAGCTGTGCTGCCAACATGGCAGACTGGGGGGGGGGGGGGGGAATGGTAGCTGTCACAATGAGATTCAGTGCATGCATGAATAAGGTCAGCACTTTGGCGAGAGCTTCGCCCGCCGCCAATCTTTATTCCCGCTGGAAGCGAACTGTAGCCGTTCACGTTGTATTTCGCAAATGCTGATATAATTCGTCAACATTTGCATGAATAAATACGTGCGGGAAGGAAAAAAACTAAACCCTGCACACACATGATGGAGGGAAAAACAGAGTTGCAGCTTGAATGGAGATGATTGCAGCCTGTGGCTACAGCAACATTATGTAATCTGTGTAGATTTCACATCAAATGTTTAATGTCGTGTACACAGTCAAACACTATAGAGAAATATGCATGCAAATACTATAGGAACTGCAGAAAAAACTTAAACTACCATTAAATCGAGTAAAACCTGACTTTATATCGCACAAGCAAGTGGGAAACACAAAGTGGTTTACACAAAAAAAGGAAAAGAAAACATACATTATTGACAATAACAAACACGGTTGCAACTTGGTATTGAGAAGAAAAAAAACGGCACTTTTGAGAAACTAAAATGAACACCATCTAAGAAAAATAGTACAAATCGTATTGTAAAATAAAATATGAACAATACATTGAGTTAATGAAAATATAACATTGAGCGATAAGAGTAGTAATAATAGAAATAAATAAATTACAAAATACATGGCTGTAATTGGTGAAAAACTAAAATTAACACCATCTCAAAAATATATAGTATAAAATGAATGTTTTCCGTCTATCTGTGTTGGCCCTGCGATGAGGTGGCGACTTGTCCAGGGTGTACACCGCCTTCCGCCCGATTGTAGCTGAGATAGGCGCCAGCGACCCCAAAAAGGGAAGGAGCGGTAGAAAATGAAAATTTATAAAAAATTAAATATGATCAATACATTGAGTTAATGAAAATATAACTGAGAAAATAATAGCAATAAATAAAATAAATACATGCCTGGAACTTGGAATTGAGAAAAAAAAATGTCACTTTTGGGTCGTCCGCACTGGTGAATAACTAAAATGAACACCATCTAAAGAATATAGTATAAATAACATTGTAAAGTATTTATTGAAAATAAAATATGAACAATGCATTGAGTTAATGAAAATATAACTGAGAATATAATAGCAATAAATAAAATAAATACATGCCTGGAGCTTGGAATTGAGAAAAAAAATGCCACTTTTGGGTCGTCCACACTGGTAGAAAACTCAAATTAACACCATCTAAAAAAAAATAGTATAAATAATATTGTAGAATATTTATTAAAAATAAAATATGAACAATGCTTTGAGTTAATGAAAATATAACTGAGAAAATGATAGCAATAAATAAAATAAATACATGGCTGGAACTTGGCATTGAGAAAAAAAATGCCACTTTTGGGTCGTCCACACTGGTAGAAAACTAAAATTAACACCATCTAAAAAAAATTGTATAAATAATATTGTAAAATATTTATTAAAAATAAAATACAATCAATACATTGAGTTAATGAAAATACAACTGAGAAAATAATAGCAATAAATAAAATAAATACATGGCTGGAACTTGGCATAGAGGAAAAAAAATGCCACTTTTGGGTTGTCCACACTGGTAGAAAACTAAAATTAACACCATCTAAAGAAAATAGTATGAATAACATTGTAAAGTATTTATTGAAAAAAAAATATGAACAATGCATTGAGTTAATGAAAATATAACTGAGAAAATAATAGCAATAAATGAAATAAATACATGCCTGGAACTTGGCATTGAGAAAAAAAATGCCACTTTTGGGTCGTCCACACTGGTAGAAAACTCAAATTAACACCATCTAAAAAAAAATAGTATAAATAATATTGTAGAATATTTATTAAAAATAAAATATGAACAATGCTTTGAGTTAATGAAAATATAACTGAGAAAATGATAGCAATAAATAAAATAAATACATGGCTGGAACTTGGCATTGAGAAAAAAAAATGCCACTTTTGGGTCGTCCACACTGGTGAATAACTAAAACTAACACCATCTAAAGAATATAGTATAAATAACATTGTAAAGTATTTATTGAAAATAAAATATGAACAATGCATTGAGTTAATGAAAATATAACTGAGAATATAATAGCAATAAATGAAATAAATACATGCATGGAGCTTGGAATTGAGAAAAAAAATGCCACTTTTGGGTCGTCCACACTGGTAGAAAACTCAAATTAACACCATCTAAAAAAAATAGTGTAAATAATATTGTAAAATATTTATTAAAAATAAAATATGAACAACATATTGAGTTGATAGAAATATAACATTGAGAAAATAAGAATAGTAATAATAGCAATAAATAAATGGCTGGAACTTGGCATTGAGAAAAAAAAATGCCACTTTTGGGGCGTCCACACTGGTGAAAAGCTCAAATTAAAACAAACTAAAAAGATAGTATAAATCATATTGTAAAATAAAAATAAAATAAGAACAATACATTGAGTTAATGGAAATATAACTGAGAAAATAATAGTAATAATAGCAATAAATAAATGGCTGGAACTTGGCATTGAGAAAAAAAAAGCCATTTTTTGGGGCGTCCGCACTGGAGAAAAACTCAAATTAACACCATCTAAAAAATATAGTATAAATCATATAATAAAATATTTATTAAAAATAAAATATGAACAATATATTGAGTTGATAGAAATATAACATTGAGAAAACTAGTAGTAATAATAGCAATAAATAAAATGGAAAACACATGGCTGGAACTTGGCACTGAGGAGAAAAACGACACTTTTGAGGCGTCCACACTGGTGGAAAACTAAAATTAACACCATCTAAAAAATAATAATATAAATCATATTGTAAAATATTTATTAAAAATATGAGCAATACATTAAGTTAATGAAAATATAGCATTCATTGAGAAAGAAAATAAAACGTCTGCACTGGAGAAAAAACAAAAATTAACACCATCTACATTTTTTAATGAATCATATTGTAAAATATGATTAAAAACAAAATATGAACAATACATTGAGTCAATGACAATATGACTGAGACAATAAGAGTAGTAATAACAATAAATAAAATAGAAAATACTAAAATATATTATTATTAAAAAAAACAGCATGTATGTTGCTCACCTGTAATTGGATAATGATTATAATGATTATAATAATAGCCTTTTGTTGGAAAATTAACAGTAAATTCATTTTTTTTTTTTACAACTTCAATATAAATGAGCTATATAGATTGTATATTTTCCCCTTGTTCAGCAATAAACTAAAATCTTACCTTTAGCAGGGGTCACCAACACGGGGCCCGCGGGCACCAGGTCGCCCGTAAGGACCAGATGAGTCGCCCGCAGGCCTGATCTAAAAATAGCTCAAATAGCAGCACTTACCAGTGAGCTGCCTCTATTTTTTAAATTGTATTTATTTACTAGCAAGCTGGTCTCGCTTTGCTCGACATTTTTAATTCTAAGAGAGAGAAAACTCAAATAGAATTTGAAAATCCAAGAAAATATTTTAAAGACTTGGTCTTCACTTCTTTAAATAAATTCATTTTTTTTTTTACTTTGCTTCTCATAACTTTCAGAAACACAATTTTAGAGAGAAAATACAACCTTAAAAATGATTTTAGGATTTTTAAACACATATACTTTTTTACCTTTTAAATTCCTTCCTCTTCTTTCCTGACAATTTAAATCAATGTTCAAGTATTTTCTTTTTTTTTCTATTGTAAAAAATAATACATAAATTTTAATTTAATTCTTCATTTCAGCTTCTGTTTTTTGGACGAAGAATCTTTGTAAAATATTTCTTCAAACATGATTAAAATTCCCAAAAAATATTCTGGCAAATCTAGAAAATTTAAATCTTATTTCCAAGTCTTTTGAATTTCTTTTACAATTTTTGTTCTGGAAAATCTAGAAAAAAATAATGATTTGTCTTTGTTAGAAATATAGCTTGGTCTACTTTGGGCGGTTTAGCTCGGTTGGTTGAGCGGCCGTGCCAGCAACTTGAGGGTTGCAGGTTCGATTCCCGCTCCCGCCATCCTAGTCAATGCCGTTGTGTCCTTGGGCAAGACACTTTACCCACCTGCTCCCGGTGCCACCCACACTGGTATAAATGTAACTTAGATATTGGGTTTCACTATGTAAAGCGCTTTGAGTCACTAGAGAAAAGCGCTATATAAATATAATTCACTTCACACTACTTTGTTATATATTCTAACAAAGTGCAGATTGGATTTTAAACTATTCAAAACATGTCATCCAAATTCTAAAAATAATCTTAATCAGGAAAAATTACTAATGATGTTCCATTAATCATTTTTAAAAATGTTTTCAAAAAGATTCGAATTAGCTAGTTTTTTTTTCTTTTTTTCAGTTGAATTTTGAATTTTAAAGAGTCGAAAGTGAAGATAAACTATGTTTCAAAATTTAATTTTCCTTTTAAACTGTTCAATTAAGTGTTTTTTTCATCATTTATTCTCTACAAAAAACCTTCCGTAAAAGGAAAAAAAATGTACGAGGGAATGACGGACAGAAATACCCATTTTATATATGTGTGTATATATATATATATATATATATATTTACTAATAGTAAATTGAGCAAATTGGCTATTTCTGGCAATTTATTAAAGTGTGTATCAAACTGGTAGCCCTTGGCATTAATCAGTACCCAAGAAGTAGTTTCAAAAAGGTTGGTGACCCCTGCCTTTACTATTTTAAATAAAGTCTTTTTATTTTTTTTACGACGTAACGTGATGTCATACTCGCGTCCATTGAAGAAACGGGCGTGGTTTCGCCCTGGCCCCGCCCCCGTGCCCATATACGGTCATCCGACGGTGCGTTGATTGACAGCGGACAGCAGCTGCTGAGCTGCCCAGACATGGCGGAGGATACAGTGTAACAAGAGGCTCGGCGGCGGACTTCCACGACTTTTTTCCTTCCCCCCCCGGCAGCAGAGTCGTCTCCCGGCTCGCTAGACGCGACACGAGAGGAGGGCGAAATGTGTCGGACCGACGCGCGCTCGGAAGGCAGGCGGAAAACGAGGTGAAAAAAACAACAAAAAGATGGGACAATGTATCGCTGTTTAGCCACAAATATGGCTCCTTGTGCCTTTTTCGCCATAAACATTCATCTCCCTTTGCCGCCGTGCATCCGGGGAACTTCTGCTGCCAGCCGCCAGACTAAGTTCACTTCCATAAGCTCTCGGTACTTTTAATTTGGGCTTCGGGTGTTCGGCGCTAGCCGAGCCGAGCTAAGCCGAGCCAGAGGAGCAGGAATGGAGCCAAAGCACAAAGAGTTGCTCGAGCGCTGCCACCAGAACTTGCTGGAGTCCATCACGGACGCCGACCGCGTCATCGAGCTGCTCATCGTCTCCGGCGCCTTGAGCCAGCTGGACCGCTTCGAGCTGGACCAGAACTGCTCGTCCAGCGCGGAGAAAGTGGAGCTCCTGCTGAAGATGCTGGTGAACAAGGAGAGCGACCATTTCCTGGACCTGTGCGTGGCCCTGGAGAAGGCGTACCCTGACCTGCACGCCGCACTCTTCTGCAGCAGCAACAACGGCGGGGGTCCGGTGGACCACAACACCGGTAAGCACACAAGGCTTTAGGACCCCCTGCTTGTGACCTGGGAGCATCATTCTATGTGCATCATGCACTACCCATCTGTGGTGGTGACTTGTCCAGGGTGTGCCCCGCCTTCCGCCTGAATGCAGCTGAGATAGGGACAAGCGGTAGTAAATGGATGGATGGACTTGCCTCAGTGTTTACAAGCACTGTGTACCGTGAGAGATTGTGTAATTTCAGCTCCATCCATCCATTTCCTACCGCTTATTCCCTTTGGTGTGCTGGTGCCTATCTCAGCTACAATCGGGCGGAAGGCAGGGTACACCCTGGACAAGTCGCCACCTCATCACAGGTCCAACACAGACAACATCCACACTCACATTTCACGCACTAGGGCGAATTTAGTGTTGACAATCAACCTACTAAATGGGGTGAAAATGTTTTTTTTTGCAAACCAGTAATTTTAATCCACAAATGTGCCGTCTAGAGCTCGGCAGAGTAACCGTGTAATACTCTTCCCCTTCAGTAGGTGGCAGTCAGTAGCTAAGTGCTTTGTAGATGTCGGGAACAAGTCTTGTGTGACGACAAGGGTTTGTTGTCGTATCCAAAAATAAACAAAAAGCCATTGCCCCAAAGAAAAGGCTATATAATATGAAACTAAAACCAACTGGCTACAAAAAAAACAAAACAGAATGCTGGACGACAGCAAAGACTTGATGTGGAGCAGATGGCGTCCACAAAGTACATCCGAACATAACATGACAATCAACAATGTCCCCACAAAGAAGGATAGCAAAAACCTAAATGTTCTTGATTGCTAAAACAAAGCAGATGCAGGGAATAGCATTAAAGGAAGACATGAAACTGCTACAGATAAACACCAACAAAATAGGAGCCCATAACAAGAATTAAAACACTACACACAGGAAAACCGCAAAAAACTCAAAATAAATCACGGCGTGTTGTGACAGTAGACCTACTTTCAGACATGCGCAGTAGCAGTGTTTTTCAACCACTGTGTCGTGAAAGACAGTCTGGTGTGCCGTGGGAGATAATGTAATTTCACCTAATTGGGTTTAAAATATTTTTTTGCAAACCAGTAATTTTAATCCGCAAATGTGCCGTTTTGTGTTGTCTAGAGCTCGGCAGAGTAACCGTGTAATACTCTTCCCCATCAATAGGTGGCAGTCGGTAGCTAATTGCTTTGTAGATGTCGGGAACAAGTCTTGTGTGACAACAAGGGTTTGTCATCGTATCTAATGCTTAAACCCAAAATAAACTAAAGCCATTGCCACAAAGAAAAGGCTATATAGAATGAAACTAAAACCTAACTGGCTACAAAGAAAAAAAAAAAACAGAATGCTGGACGACAGCAAAGACTTGATGTGGAGCAGATGGCGTCCACAAAGTACATCCAGATATAACCTGACAATCAACAATGTCTCCGCAAAGAATGATAGCAACCACTTAAATGTTCTCGATTGCTAAAACAAAGCAGATGCAGGGAATAGCATTAAAGGAAGACATGGAACTGCTACAGATCAACGCCAACAAAATAGGAGCGCAAGACAAGAACTAAAACACTACACACAGGAAAACAGCAAAAAACAGTAGCAGTGTTTTTCAACCACTGTGTCGTGAGAGATTATGTAATTTCACCTAATTGGGTTAAAAATATTTTTTCGCAAACCAGTAATTTTAATCCGCCAATGTGCCGTCTACAGCTCGGCAGAGTAACCGTGTAATACTCTTCCCCATCGATAGGTGGCAGTCGGTAGCTAATTGCTTTGTAGACGTCGGGAACAAGTCTTTTGTGACGACAAGGGTTTGTTGTTTTATCCAATGCTTAAACCAAAAATAAACAAAAGCCAGTGCCCCAAAGAAAAGGCTATATAGAATGAAACTAAAACCTAACTGGCTGCAAAGTAAACAAAAACAGAATGCTGGACGACAGCAAAGACTTACTGTGGAGCAGATGGCGTCCACAAAGTACATCCAGATATAACATGACAATCAACAATGTCTCCACAAAGAAGGATAGCAACCACTTAAATGTTCTCGATTGCTAAAACAAAGCAGATGCAGGGAATAGCATTAAAGGAAGACATGGAACTGCTACAGATAAACACCAACAAAATAGGAGCCCAAAACAAGAATTAAAACAGTACACGCAGGAAAACCGCCAAAAACTCAAAATAAATCACGCCGTGTTGTGACAGTAGACCTACTTTCAGACATGCGCAGTAGCAGTGTTTTTCAACCACTGTGTCGTGAGAGATTATGTAATTTCACCTAATTGGGTTAAAAATATTTTTTCGCAAACCAGTAATTTTAATCTGCAAATGTGCCGTCTAGAGCTCGGCAGAGTAACCGTGTAATACTCTTCCCCATCAATAGGTGGCAGTCGGTAGCTAATTGCTTTGTAGATGTCGGGAACAAGTCTTGTGTGATGACAAGGGTTTGTCGTTTTATCCAATGCTTAAACCAAAAATAAACAAAAGCCAGTGCCCCAAAGAAAAGGCTATATAGAATGAAACTAAAACCAACTGGCTACAAAAAAAACAAAACAGAATGCTGGACGACAGCAAAGACTTACTGTGGAGCAGATGGCGTCCACAAAGTACATCCAGATATAACATGACAATCAACAATGTCCCCACAAAGAAGGATAGCAACCACTTAAATGTTCTCGATTGCTAAAACAAAGCAGATGCAGGGAATAGCATTAAAGGAAGACATGGAACTGCTACAGATAAACACCAACAAAATAGGAGCCCAAAACAAGAATTAAAACACTACACACAAGAAAACCGCAAAAAACTCAAAATAAATCACAGCGTATTGTGACAGTAGACCTACTTTCAGACATGCGCAGTGGCAGTGTTTTTCAACCACTGTGTCGTGAGATACAGTCTGGTGTGTCGTGGGAGATTATGTAATCTCACCTAATTGGGTTAAAAATATTTTTTTGCAAACCAGTAATTTTAATCCGCAAATGTGCCGTTTTGTGTTTAGAGCTCGGCAGAGTAACCGTGTAATACTCTTCCCCATCAATAGGTGGCAGTCGGTAGCTAATTGCTTTGTAGATGTCGGGAAAAAGTCATGTCTGATGACAAGGGTTTGTCGTCGTATCCAAAAATAAACAAAAGCCAGTGCCCGAAAGAAAAGGCTATATAGAATGAAACTAAAACCTAACTGGCTACAAAGAAAAAAAAACAGAATGCTGGACGACAGCAAAGACTTACTGTGGAGCAGATGGCGTCCACAAAGTACATCCAGATATAACATGACAATCAACAATGTCTCCGCAAAGAATGATAGCAACCACTTAAATATTCTCGATTGCTAAAACAAAGCAGATGCAGGGAATAGCATTAAAGGAAGACATGGAACTGCTACAGATAAACACCAACAAAATAGGAGCCCAAAACAAGAATTAAAACACTACACACAGGAAAACCGCAAAAAACTCAAAATAAATCACAGCGTATTGTGACAGTAGACCTACTTTCAGACATGCACAGTAGCAGTGTTTTTCAACCACTGTGTCGTGAGATACAGTCTGGTGTGCCGTGGGAGATAATGTAATTTCACCTAATTGGGTTAAAAATATTTTTTTGCAAACCAGTAATTTTAATCCGCAAATGTGCCGTTTTGTGTTGTTTAGAGCTCGGCAGAGTAACCGTGTAATACTCTTCCCCATCAATAGGTGGCAGTCGGTAGCTAATTGCTTTGTAGACGTCGGGAACAAGTCTTGTGTGACGACAAGGGTTTGTCGTTTTATCTAATGCTTAAACCAAAAATAAACAAAAGCCAGTGCACCAAAGAAAAGGCTATATAGAATGAAACTAAAACCTAACTGGCTACAAAGAAAAAAAAACAGAATGCTGGACGACAGCAAAGACTTACTGTGGAGCAGATGGCGTCCACAAAGTACATCCAGATATAACATGACAATCAACAATGTCTCCGCAAAGAAGGATAGCAACCACTTAAATATTCTCGATTGCTAAAACAAAGCAGATGCAGGGAATAGCATTAAAGGAAGACATGAAACTGCTACAGATAAACACCAACAAAAGTAGGAGCCCAAAACAAGAATTAAAACACTACACACAGGAAAACCGCAAAAAACTCAAAATAAATCACAGCGTATTGTGACAGTAGACCTACTTTCAGACATGCGCAGTAGCAGTGTTTTTCAACCACTGTGTCGTGAGAGACAGTCTGGTGTGCCTTGGGAGATTGTCATTTCACCTAATTGGGTTGAACATATTTTTTTGCAAACCAGTAATTTTAATCCGCATATGTGCCGTTTTGTGTTGTCTAGAGCTCGGCAGAGTAACCGTGTAATACTCTTCCCCATCAATAGGTAGCAGTCGGTAGCTAATTGCTTTGTAGATGTCGGGAACAAGTCTTGTGTGACGACAAGGGTTTGTCGTTTTATCTAATGCTTAAACCAAAAATAAACAAAAGCCAGTGCCCCAAAGAAAAGGCTATATAGAATGAAACTAAAACCTAACTGGCTACAAAGAAAAAAAAAACAGAATGCTGGACGACAGGAAAGACTTGATGTGCAGCAGATGGCGTCCACAAAGTACATCCAGATATAACCTGACAATCAACAATGTCTCCGCAAAGAATGATAGCAACCACTTAAATATTCTCGATTGCTAAAACAAAGCAGATGCAGGGAATAGCATTAAAGGAAGACATGGAACTGCTACAGATAAACACCAACAAAAGTAGGAGCCCAAAACAAGAATTAAAACACTACACACAGGAAAATCGCAAAAAAATCCAAATAAATCACGCCGTGTTGTGACAGTATACCTACTTTCAGACAAGCGCAGTACTAGTGTTTTTCAACCACTGTGCCGTGAGATAATGTAATTTCACCTAATTGGGTTAAAAATATTTTTTTGCAAACCACTAATTATAATATGCAAATGTGCCGTTGTTGAGTGTGTGTTCTGTCTAGAGCTCGGCAGACTAACCGTGTTATACTTTTCCATATCAGTAGGTGGCAGCATGTAGCTAAATGCTCTGTGGATGTCGGGAACATGGTTTGTCGTGATCAGAATATGCAACCGACAGCGGGAGGCAGCGTGCAGATAAAAAGGTATCTATGTTTAAACCAAAAATAAACAAAAGGTGAGCGCCCCGGAGAAAAGGCATTAAAGTTTATGCAAAACTAAACTGGCTTCAAAGTAAACAAAAACAGCCGGATGACAGCAAAGACTTACAGCGTGTGGAGCAGATGGCGTCCACAAAGTACATCCGTATATGACATGACAACGTCCACACAAAAAAAGATAGCGACAACTTGAATATTCTTCATTGCTAAAACAAAGCAGGTGTGGGGGAATAGCGCTCAAAGGAAGACATGAAACTGCAACAGGAAAAGCCACCAAAATAGGAGCACAAGACAAGCACTAAAACACTACACACAGGAAAACTGCAAAAAACTCAAAATAAGTCAGGGCGTGATGTGACAGAGCTATTGTGATGCCTGCTTGGTTATGGTTTAATTTCTTATCCAACAACTTTTTTATTGTGTACTGAATTTCATTTTTTAAGGATTTCTGCTGGTGGTGTGCCTCTGGATTTTTTTTATGAAAAAAAATGCGCTGTGGCTCAAAAAAGGTTGAAAAACACTGATCTAAAGCAGTGTTTTTCAACCTTTCCTGAGTCAAGGCACATATTTTTCATTAAAAAAATCCAGAGGCACACCAGCAGCAGAAATCCTTAAAAAATTAAAACTCAGCAGCCGATATTGACAATAAAAAGTTGCTCAATTGTTGGATATGAATTCAAAGCATAACCAAGCATGCATTACTATAGCTCTTGTCTCAAAGTAGGTGGACTGACCCTGACTTACCGTATTTGTTGGAGTATAAGTCGCTCCGGAGTATATAAGTCGCACCTGCCGAAAATGCATAATAAAAAAGGAAAAAACATATATAAGTCGCATTTTTGGGGGAAATTTTATTTGATAAAACCCAACATTAAGAATAGACATTTGAAAGGCAATTTAAAATAAATAAAGAATAGTGAACAACAGGCTGAATAAGTGTACGTTATATGAGGCATAAATAACCAACTGAGAAGGGGCCTGCTATGTTAATCTAACATATTATGTTAAGAGTCATTAAATAACTATAACATATAGAACATGCTATACTAGGGATGCACCGAAATGAAAATTTGTGGCCGAAGTCGAATAAAATTTAAACGCTTTTTACACAATTTTTTAAATATTGCATAAATAGCCTAGAATAAATATTTAGACATGTTTTTCAAATAAAATAATTTTTTTATTGAATATTTACATTTTTTTAATATTCCAGTAGCCTTTGCTTTTCAAAAAAAGCACAGTTTTTCATTTATATTAGGCCTTCAAACAAAACATGCATTCCAAAAAAAACCAAAGTGCATTAAAGTGGATAAACCCACAACAAATGAATTATTGTCCTTTTGGCAAAAGTCTGCTTAGCCACAGTAGATATGCTAATAATGTAAACAATTATTGTCATGCAATGTATAATTTGTAACCGTGAGGAATGAAGAATCCATACGTATAAAAACGCTATGGAACGGCACATTTGTACTTCCTGTTTAAAGCTCTAAACAGAAGGGCACTGCAGCACCTCCAGTGAGTGAGCTCATCCAAAACATGGCCCTGTAAAACAAACGCACATATTTTCAGTGTTAATGCTCGCTTTTTGTTTTTTTAAACCATTTGCATTATGGTCGTCAGCGACGAAAAACCCTTAAATTTGCCACACCATTTTATCAACCGAGGGATTCAAAGCGTAGGAAAAAAAGTAGCAGCTTATAGGCCGGCATTCACGGTACCTATTGAGTTTGCAGAAATTTTAAAAGTTGTGCATTTCAAATAATATCATATCTCATAGCATAAAGAAAACTGGACAACAATTATTTATGTGACCGCCTTCTGTGTTTGAATGTGTGTGTGAATGGGTGAATGTGGATAAAGTGTCAAGTGCTTTGAGTTCCTTAAAAAAAGATAGAAAAGGGGACGGCGTGGCGCAGTGGGAGAGTGGCCGTGCGCAACCCGAGGGTCCCTGGTTCAGATCCCACCTAGTACCAACCTCGTCACGTCAGTTGTGTCCTGAGCAAGACACTTCACCCTTGCTCCTGATGGGTGCTGGTTGGCGCCTTGCATGGCAGCTCCCTCCATCAGTGTGTGAATGTGTGTGTGAATGGGTAAGTGTGGAAGTAGTGTCAAAGCGCTTTGAGTACCTTGAAGGTAGAAAAGCGCTATACAAGTACAACCCATTTATCATTTAATTAAGTGTGTGCTTGTAACCTCATACACTTATACAGGTAGCCTACACAACAGGCTAATAATGTAAACAGAGGCCCCACTAAATCTCAATAAGTGTGTGCTTGTAACCTCATACACTTATACAGGTAGCCTACACAACAGGCTAATAATGTAAACAGAGGCCCCACTAAATCTCAATAAGTGTGTGCTTGTAACCTCATACACTTATACAGGTACACAACATATCCCAACGTCACCGCGTCAAAAAATTGCGTCACACGCCACTATTCGGCCTTGTTTTTAACTCATTCCACCGAAGGCCGAATGTGGCTTTTTTTGCCATATTCGGCCAAATATATTCGGTTACCGATTAATTGGTTCATCCCTATGCTATACCTTTACTAAACAATCTGTCACTCCTCATCCATAAATCCCATGAAATCTTATATGTCTAGTCTCTTATGTGAATGAGCTAAATAATATAATTTGATATTTTACGGTAAGGCTTCACGGTGGCAGAGGGGTTAGTGCGTCTGCCTCACAACACGAAGGTCCTGCAGTCCTGGGTTCAAATCCAGGCTCGGGATCTTTCTGTGTGGAGTTTGCATGTTCTCCCCGTGAATGCGTGGGTTCCCTCCGGGTACTCCGGCTTCCTCCCACCTCCAAAGACATGCACCTGGGGATAGGTTGATTGGCAACACTAAATTGGCCCTAGTGTGTGAATGTGAGTGTGAATGTTGTCTGTCTGTCTGTGTTGGCCCTGCGATGAGGTGGCGACTTGTCCAGGGTGTACCCCGCCTTCCGCCCGATTGTAGCTGAGATAGGCGCCAGCGCCCCCCGCGACCCCAAAAGGGAATAAGCGGTAGAAAATGGATGGATGGATGGATTTTACGGTAATGGGTTAATAATTTCACACATAAGTCGCCCCTGAGTATAAGTCACACCCCCGGCCAAACTATGAAAAAAACTGCGACTTATAGTCCGAAAAATACGGTATTTGGACTTTTTGGGTGTATTCTTCTGTGTAGTGCTTCAGTTCATGTCTTGCGCTCCTGTTTTATTGTCTTTCTTGTTTTGTTGGTATTTTCCTGTAGCAGTTTCATGTTTTCCTTTTAAAGCGCTATTCCCCGCACCTGCTTTGTTTTAGCAATCAAGAATACTTCCAATCCACTTTATTTATATAGCACATTTAAACAACAATAATGTTTCCAAAGTGCTGCACAGCCATGTTAAAAACATTATGCTCCACCAATGACTGAATAAAACAAAAATTAAATAAATATAAAACCAATAAAAACAATATAAAAACAAATATGATTAAAAACTATTTTAAAGGGTGAAATCAATTAAAACAGTAAAATAAAAATCAAAGTGTATAAAAAACACAGGACCACACAACTCACGTAGTGTTAAAAGCCAAAGAATAAAAGTGGGTCTCAAGACGAGACTTAAAACACTCCACTGTGGAAGCAGTTTGAACATGGAGGGGCAGAGTGTTCCAGAGCTTAGGCCCTGTCTCCCCTGGTCTTAAGTCTGGTCTTGGGCACCACGAGCTGGAACTGGCTCTCGGACCTCAGAGCGCGCGCAGGGATGTAAATTTGGATAAGGTCCGAGATATGTTGAGGTGCCAGTCCATGTAAAGATTTAAAAACAAACATCAATGTTTTAAAATCAATTCTAAAATGAACAGGGAGCCAGTGCAAACTCTGAAGAATTGGGGTTCTATGCTGGCGTTTCCTGGCCCCTGTTAAAAGTCCTGCTGCCGCGTTCTGGACTAACTGCAACCGGGAGAGAGCTTTTTTGGCTAATGCCAGCATAAAGTGCATTGCAGTAGTGCAGGCCACTTGAAATAAAAGCATGCACCATTTGTTCAAAAAGGTTAAAAGATAAAAACGGTTTAACCTTTACTAAAAGACAAAGGTGATAAAAACACGATTTTAAAACGCCATTGACTTGTTTGTCTAGTTTAAAATTGCTGTCTACTGTCTTCAGTTGTTTTTATCCTTCATTGTGGGGACATCGTTGATTGTCATGTCATGTTCGGATGTACTTTGTGGATGCTGCCCTCTGCTCCACACGCTGCAAGTCTTTGCTGTCGTCCAGCATTCTGTTTTCGTTTACTTCACAGCCAGTTCCGTTTTAGTTTCGTTTTCCATAGCCTTCCCTAAGTTTCAGTGCTTGTTCTTGGCGGCGCTCGCTTTTTTGTTTATTTTTGCCTGTTAATTTTTGCTTTACCTGCACCCTGCCTCCCGCTGCATATGGGGATCACGACAAACCATTGTCGTCGTTCCCGACATCTACAAAGCAATTAGCTACCTGCTGCCACCTACTGAGTATTACCGGGTTACTCTGCCGTTCTCTAGATAGCAGCCACACTCAACAAGGGCACATTATTTGTGGATTGCAACTACTGGTTTGCAAATTACATAATCTCCCACGGCACAGTGGTTGAAAAACATTGGCATAATGCACTAACTATCCTAAATCTCTGTTTATTTAATCTCGCTGCATAATCATGACTGTGTTTTTAATACCACACACAAGCCTTGACCGGCCCTTCCTATAAGCGTCGTCTCTCTGATGTAATCTAAAAGAGACGGCCATCAGTTCGCCGACATCAGCATCAAGTTTGCCGTCGGTGGCGTGCTTCGGTCACGGCGCATTAGGTCGGCCGACTTGTTTCCATGACGACAGGCGTACCACTGTACCACAGCAACCCGCACGCATGCATAGGGCGTGTGTGTGTGTGTGTGTGTGTGTGTGTGTGTGTGTGTGTGTGTGTTTGCAGCCGGCTTGCAAACCTTCAGCATGGCGTCCTGACGTGATCTAAGCTTATTTATTTATTTATTTATTTACAGACCGATATAGTATTGTATTTCATTGTTGTTTATTTTGTTAATATCAGAGTCCATTCTGCAAAAATGTCATCCCTAGAACACACAGTTTATGGACTGGGACCCACAGTTAAATTATACATCATCATATAATATACATTTCAGAATCTACCCACCAAATACCCATTAACAATTTCATTTATAAATAAAAAAGGAATCTTTTAAAATCCACCAAAGCAGTCTCAATATCCTGTTATTGAAATTTGATTAAAAGGTTGCATATTAAAGAGCTGCGATAATCTCATCATGCATACAGAGGTCAAGACCAAAATGATGCGACTAATTCTAAAAATGTTTTAATAATTTGATTTTTTATAGAGCTATCAATCTCATTCCAGATCCCTGGGCCTCTACAGGCGATACTACAGCTTGTTCACTTTAGAGCAGTGGTTCTCAACCTTTTTTCAGGGATGTACCCCTTGTGAACATTTTTTTAATTCAAGTACCCCCTTATCAGAGAAAAGCACTTTTGGTTGAAAATAAGAGATAAAGAAGTAAAATACAGCACTATGTCATCAGTTTCTGATTTATTAAATTGTGTAACAGTGCAAAATATTGCTCATTTGTAGTGGTCTTTCTTGAACTATGGGGAAAAAATAAAAATAACTAAAAACTTGTTGAAAAATAAAACAATTGATTCAATTATAAATAAATATTTCTACACATAGAAGTAATCATCCCTCTTTGGGGACTGTAATAGAGATCCATCTGGGTTCATGAATTTAATTCTAAACATTTCTTCACAAATATAAATCTTTAACATCAATATTTATGGAACATGTCCACAAAAAAAATCCAGCTGTCAACACTGAATATTGCATTGTTGCATTTCTTTTCACAGTTTATGAACTTACATTCATATTGTGTTGAAGTATTATTCAATACATATATTTATAAATGATTTTTGAATTGTTGCTATTTTTAGAATATTTAAAAAAAATCTCACGTACCCCTTGGCATACCTTCAAGTACCCCCAGGGGTACGCGTACCCCCATTTGAAAACCCCTGCTTTATATGACCATTGTTCCCTCTTAATAAAGGTTTACTTCTAGTGTTACAGCTATGAGAAGTAGTGGTCACTGGAATGAGCTGGCAGAGTCTAGAAATTAATCCAGTACATTTGTCATTGTGCTCAAGTGGAAAAAAAAAAAAAAACATTGACCGAGACCCGAATAGTAAGCAGGAGATTGAGGTGCAAGGCTGTACACTCGGCCCTTTCCGCATCAGTTTTTGGCAAAGCCGGAAGCTTTATTTGAAACATTTAGGTCCACTACTGCCAATCCTCCTTGAAGCCGTAATACCTCTTGTATTGATTGTTGCCGCTGCAGATTAACGCTGATCCTGAAATACTGTTCATTTTTAAGCAGCTGCCAATGTTCTCCCTGTGCCAGCGCCTTGATTGGAGGCCATGCTCGGGAAGATGCCGCCTTTCTGTAGGCAGATTATGGAGCTGTCACACCGAGTTCAATGATATCATGTCAAATGGGTCAGTTTGACAACGTAATGTAGTTTATCGTACCTTTTTTGACCAAAAAGGTGCTTCTAATGCCCCTTTTTCACTGCATGGTACCTACTCTACTCTGGCTCTTGGTGAATTTAGTAGTATTTCCTGTACTCAGCAGTCTGAAATATTGCTACCAGATTCGTTTTGAAGATGCATAGCGAGACATGATTGAAATTAGGGCTGGGCGATATGGCCTTTTTTTTAATATCTCAATATTTTTAGGCCATGTCACGATACACGATATATATCTCCATATTTTGCCTTAGCCTTGAATGAACACTTGATACATATAATCACAGCAGTATGATGATTCTATGTGTCTACAATCATTAAAGGGGAACATTATCACAATTTCAAAAGGGTTAAAAACAATAAAAATCAGTTCCCATTGGCTTGCTGTATTTTTTGAATTTTTTTTCAAAATTTTACCGGTCCCGGAATATCCCTAAATAAAGTGCCTTATTTTCGCTATCTTCGAAACCACTATCCATTTCCCTGTGACGTCATACAGGGCTGCCAATACAAACAACATGGCGGTTACCACAGCAAGATATAGCGACATTAGCTCGGATTCAGACTCGGATTTCATCGGTTTAAGCAATTCAACAGATTACGCATGTATTGAAACAGATGGTCGGAGTATTGAGGCAGATAGCGAAAACGAAATTGAAGAAGAAATTGAAGCTATTGAGCGAATAGCTATCGACGCTATTCGGCCATAGCGTGGGTGTACCTAATGAAGTGGCCCATAGCATGGCTGCCTTAGCATCGCCGGTAAAATGTGCAGACCAAACGATCAGGACTTTCGCATCTTGTGACACTGGAGCAACTTAAAGCCGTCGATTGGTAAGTGTTTGTTTCGCATTAAATGTGGGTATCTAGTTTCAAATGTACATACAGCTAGCTTAATAGCATGTTAGCATCGATTAGCGTAGCATGTTAGCATCGATTAGCTGGCAGTCATGCCGTGACCAAGTATGTCTGATTAGCACATAAGTCAACAACATCAACAAAACTCACCTTTGTGATTTCGTTGACTTAATCGTTGCAAATGCATCTGCAGGTTATCCATACATCTCTGTGCCATGTCTGTCTTAGCATCGCCGGTCAAATGTGGAGACACTCTGGTACATTCAATGGGGGTCTGGCGGCAGATTTCTTGCCAGTGGTGCAACTTGAATCCCTCCCTGTTAGTGTTGTTACACCTTCCAACAACACACCGACGAGGCATGATGTCTCCAAGGTTCCAAAAAATAGTAGAAAAAACAGAAAATAACAGAGCTGACACCCGGTGTTTGTAATGTGAAAATGAATATGGTGGGTGTGTTACCTCGGTGACGTCATGTTAAAAGACCGATAAACAGAAAGGCGTTTAATTTGCCAAAATTCACCCATTTAGAGTTCTTAAATCGGTTAAAAAAATACATGGTCTTTTTTCTGCAACATCAAGGTATATATTGACGCTTGCATAGGTTTGGTGATAATGTTCCCCTTTAAAACATTCTTCTTCATACTGAATTAATATATGCTCATCTTAAACTTTCATGCCGAGAGAGAAATCAGAACTAAGTCAATTGACCAAAACTGTATCTATTAAACAATAGGGGTGTGGGGAAAAATCGATTTGATTTTGAGTCGCGATTCTCACGTTGTGCTATTGAGAATCTATTCTCATTTTTGAAAAATATTTTTTTGTTATTTTGTTTTTATCAATCCAACAAAACAATACACAGCAATACCATAACAATGCAATCCAATTCCAAAACCAAACCTGACCCAGCAACACTCAGAACTGCAATTGAGACACAAACACGACACAGAACAAACCAATAGTGAAACAAAAATGATTATCAACAACAGTATCAATATTAGTTATAATTTCAGCATAGCAGTGATTAAAAATCCCTCATTGACATTATCATTAGACATTTATAAAAATGTTAAAAAAGTACAATAGTTTCACAGTGGCTTACACTTGCATCGCATCTCATCATTTATTTATATATATTTATATATTTTATTTATATATTATTTATATGTATTTATTTAACTACATATGCACCTTATTGCTTTTTTTATCCTGCACTACCATGAGCTTATGTAACGAAATTTCGTTCTTATCTGTGCTGTAAAGTTCAAATTTGAATGACAATAAAAAGGATGTCTAAGTCTCATAAGCTTGACAACACACCGTGTCCAATATTTTCACAAAGATAAAATAAGTCATATTTTTGGTTCGTTTAATAGTTAAAACAAATTTACATCATTGCAATCAGTTGATAAAACATTGTCCTTTACTATTATAAAAGCTTTTTACAAAAATCTACTACTCTGCATGTCAGCAGACTGGGGTAGACTCTGCTAAAATCTTATGTATTGAATGAATAGAGAATCCTTTTAAATCGGGAATTGTGTTGAATTGAAAATAAAAATACATTTTGAATCGAATCGATATTGAATCAAATCGTGGGACACCCAAAGATTTGCAGCCCCAGTTATTAAGCAGTGGCACAAACATTCATGTAAATTCCAAAACAGAAAGTGCAAGATAGTCAGACTTTTTAAAACAAGCTATGAATGCACTTTTGTGCATGATGTCACTAAGATGACATATCAAAACACTAAATTAAAGGGCACTTTTTGTACAGAACACCACTACAATAGTTTAAAACCTATAAAGTGCACTTTTGTGCATGATGTCACTCAGGATAATTAATGAAGTGTCAAATAAAAATGAGCTGCATAATAGGAAATCAAATAGTGTATGGGGTAGGTTCCTGCGGACGTTTTTTTCATATGGTGTTTATGTGGGAATGGTTGTTTTGACATTTTGTTGGTGTTGCACCGGCCAGAGATGTTGACATGCGGAGTTTCAAGCACTCTTCATTCCCTAGCAGATGACGTTTCAAATGACGCTACACATTAGCAGTGGTGCTCCTTTTTATAGCAACGCTTTTGCCGCATACTTTTAAAACATCTTCCCGCTTGAAGCCAAACCACCGCCAGACGATGGACCCCGTGCTGTTTTTCTTGGGGAATTAATTATTCCTTCATTTGTTACACACCGCTTGAATCACAGCTAATTTTACCATTTCGCTACCTGTTTGCTCCAAGAGGGCGTATGACTTTGCGACAGTATGTGAGAAGGTGCTCTTGTTTTATGTCTCTGTGAGAAGCAGATACAAGAAAGTGAGAAAAGCCTCGAGTGTAATGCCCGCAGCTAAAAGCAACTGCGTGAGAACGTATACTCGAATATGACGGCGCAGTGGGAGAGTGGCCGTGCGCAACCCGAGGGTCACTGGTTCAAATCCCACCTAGTACCAACCTCGTCATGTCCGTTGTGTCCTGAGCAAGACACTTCACCCTTGCTCCTGATGGGTGCTGGTTGGCGCCTTGCATGGCAGCTCCCTCCATCAGTGTGTGAATGTGTGTGTGAATGGGTAAATGTGGAAGTAGTGTCAAAGCGCTTTGAGTACCTTGAAGGTAGAAAAGCGCTATAAAAGTACAACCCATTTATCATTTATCACGAGATAGTCATTTTGTCAGGGTTATTTGGTGTCGAACCCCAAGATGCAGAGAAGGAGGCAGGCATTTGGTAAGTAAACATGATTTAATAAAGATACTAAGACAAAACCAAAAGGGTACAAACAAAAAGCACGCACATGGGCGGATATAACAAACTAAGGGCTATGAACAAACTAATCGGAAGCAGGGAACAAAAAACTGTAAGCTACAAAACATCTCTCAAATATAGCTTACCGCTACGCTGCATTCACACGATCAGTAAGAATGACAAGTAGAAAATGACATTGACACGACAGGAGCGACAATGATCCAGCACTGACTTGAAGACAAAGTGGGTACAAATAGGAGCGGGCTGATTGACTACAGGTGTGGCCAGTTAACTGCCAATCAGCCGCAGATGAGGTGACAACAGCACACAGGGAGACAAACAGGAAGCTGAAGCACAATAAGAGCACTTGACAGGAACTAAAGACAGGAGATACTAAACACAGAGGAAACAAAGACAAATGCAGAGGAAAAAACTAAAACATAGACAAACTGTCAGGGGAAAGCCTGACACATTTTCTGTATCGCACAGAGACAAACCCGCAATATATCGAGTATATTGGATGTATCGCCCAGTCCTACTTCCTCCCAACAAGCCATTTGACATTTTTCCCATTCATCCATTTTCTACTGCTTGTCCCTCTCAGGGTGGCGGGTGTGCTGGAGCCTATCCCGGCTGCAATCGGGCGGAAGGTGTGGGTACACCCTGGACAAGTAGCCACCTCATCACAGGGCCAACACAGATAGAAAGACAACATTCACACATGTCGTTTGTGATTATATTTTTTTTCCCCGTATTGTGACGTCAGCGGATATCTCCATGTATGGTAGAAATTTACCCATAGTGCTTTGCTTTAAGGGGCGGCATGGCGTAGTGGGTAGAGCGGCCGTGCCAGAAACCTGAGGGTTGCAGGGTCGCTCCCCGCCTATTGACATCCAAATCGCTGCCGTTGTGTCTTTGGGCAGGACACTTCACCCGTTGCCCCCGGTGCCGCTCACACCGGTGAATGAATGATGAATGAATGATTGGTGGTGGTCGGAGGGGCCGTAGGCGCAAACTGGCAGCTACGCTTCCGTCAGTCTACCCCAGGGCAGCTGTAGCTTACCACCACCAGGTGTGGATGAATGATGGGTTCACACTTCTCTGTGAGCGCTTTTTATCAATCAATGTATTTTATTTCGGCAATCTTCACATAAAACAAAGAACAACAACAAGAAAAGAAAAACAAAAAACAAAAACAAAAAAAAAAAAAAAAAACACTCATTTGAGCAATGATTGAGCCGAAAGGGTGTAGGTTGAAGCAACGCTTATATAAACCTACCCCATCACAACAAGAACAAGCTTCAAAATATATAAAATCTAAAACATGCTTCACTTATATTACTTTTTTTTTTTTTAAACAATATATAAGCAACATATATGTAGCACACGTCTCATATACATAGTTTAACATTTAAATCAAACATATACATTTGTACACTTATATATATATATACATATACATACACACACATATATATATATACATATACACATACATACATACACACACATATATATATATACATATACATACACATATACACACATACATACATACATTATACATACACAATTCATTTAAATTCCATATAAAGTGGTAATATATACATTTTAATATAACCTATATGTATAATTATGAAATCATACATTGTATTTATATACATATATATTATTGTCTTTCTAAAACAATGTTTGCTCTTCTTTCTTATATTTACTAATGATAAATGATTTAAAAAGCTTTTTAAACTGGTTTATGTTGGTGCTGTGTTTTATTTCATCCTTTAAACAGTTCCATATTTTAACCCCTGCTATTGTTATACTCATTCGTTTCTGCGTTGTTCTACAATATTGGATCTTAAAAAGTAGTTCTCCTCTTAAATTATAATTCCCTTCTCTTTGTAAAAATCTTCTCTGTAACCCTGTTGGAAGTAAATCTTTACTTGCTTTATAAATCATTTGGGCAGTCTTGAGTTGGATGAGATCTGGTAGTTTTAAATCAAATGTTTTTATAAATGTTTTTATTGAGTATCTAACAATAGAAAAGCGCTATATAAATCTAATCCATTATTATTATTATTATTATTATTATTGCGTGAGTTTGCCAATGTAGTCCACGCTGTAGTCCTCCTTTTTCGCTATCCTCTTGTTATGCGGCAGACTGGCTGCACATTACAGATGCGCGGTTTGCGGTCACAACATGACGAAAAAATAGATTTTAAATAGATTCGGCGGGTGGCGGTTGAACCAATTCGTAAATATCCATCCATCTTCTTCCGCTTATCCGAGGTCGGGTCGCGGGGGCAGCAGCCTAAGCAGGGAAACCCAGACTTCCCTCTCCCCAGCCACTTCGTCTAGCTCTTCCCGGGGGATCCCGAGGCGTTCCCAGGCCAGCCGGGAGACATAGTCTTCCCAACGTGTCCTGGGTCTTCCCCGTGGCCTCCTACCGGCTGGACGTGCCCTAAACACCTCCCTAGGGAGGCGTTCGGGTGGCATCCTGACCAGATGCCCGAACCACCTCATCTGGCTCCTCTCGATGTGAAGGAGCGGCGGCTTTACTTTGAGTTCCTCCCGGATGGCAGAGCTTCTCACCCTATCTCTAAGGGAGAGACCCGCCACACGGCGGAGGAAACAGGTACACAACAGATCCCAGCGTCACTGCACGTTGGTTGATTGCGTCACCGCATCAAAAAATTGCGTCACACGCCACTATTCGGCCTTGTTTTTAACTCATTCCACCGAAGGCCGAATGTGGCTTTTTTTTTGCTATTTTCGTCCGAATATATTCGGATAGCGAAAAAGGAGGACTACAGCGTGGACTACATTGGCAAACTCACGCAATAATAATAATAATAATAATAAATTGGATTTATATAGCGCTTTTCTATTGTTAGATACTCAAAGCGCTCACAGAGAAGTGGGAACCCATCATTCATTCACACCTGGTGGTGGTAAGCTACATATGTAGCCACAGCTGCCCTGGGGTAGACTGACGGAAGCGTAGCTGCCAGTTTGCGCCTACGGCCCCTCCGACCACCACCAATCATTCATTCATCATTCATTCACCGGTGTGAGCGGCACCGGGGGCAACGGGTGAAGTGTCCTGCCCAAGGACACAACGGCAGCGATTTGGATGTCAATAGGCGGGGAGCGAACCTGCAACCCTCAGGTTTCTGGCACGGCCGCTCTACCCACTACGCCATGCCGCCCCTTAAAGCAAAGCACTCTACTGCACATACATCCTGTGCTATTGCCATTTCTAACTTGAAGGAGCGTATTGTTCTAACGTATATCTGTGAGTAAACTCCATATGGAAGCACTAAAAACTACAACGTGGATGACGAGAGAAAGACGCAGTCGAAGTGGAGGCACGTAAATAAGACTGCCCAGAAAGACAATCAATCAATATTTATTGAAATAGCCCTAAATCACAAGCCACAATGACATCCTCTGTTCAGAGCCCACAAAAGGGCAAGGAAAAACTCACAACCCAAAGGGACATCAATGTGAATGACTATGAGAAAGTGTTTTAAACAGTCTGTAAAACATAATCCATGCAACATTTTGACTGAAGAACCACCATTAAATGTACAAGGAAGTATAAAGAAAAATCATACATCCCCTTTTTGTTGAGTATCCTGATATTACGTATTAATGACACTTTCAAGCCGTGTCAAGCAAATTTGACAGCGCCAGGCGAACAAAGGCGTCCTCAAGGCAATGTAGCATTCTCGCTCGCGAGCCGGAATCTAATGTTTCTCCACAGTGCAGCTTTTAAATCACTCATCCTCTCCTCCATGGAGGCAAATAAACTGTTTCATACAAAGGATATTATCACTAGTGAGCAAGTACTCTACACGCCATAGGAGGGAGGACACAAGAATGCAGAGCTAACTGCTCAGCGAGAGCTGCTGAACGTAAACGGCTGGGCGGCTCAATACAAATATTGACAGTAACGATACAAAGTATAGTATCATCCATCCATTTCCTACTGCTTATTCCCTTTCGGGGTCGCGGAGGGTGCTGGTGCCTATCTCAGCTACAATCGGGCAGAAGGTGGCGTACACCCTGGACAAGTTGCCGTCCATCACAGGGCCAACACAGATAGACAACATTCACACTCACATTCACACACTAGGGACAATTTAGTGTTGCCAATCAACCTATCCCCAGGTGCATGTCTTTGGAGGTGGGAGGAAGCCGGAGTACCCGGAGGGAACCCACGCATTCACGGGAAGAACATGCAAACTCCACACAGAAAGATCCCGAGCCCGGGATTGAACCCAGGACTATTCAGGACCTTCGTATTGTGAGGCAGACGCACTAACCCCTCTCCCACCGTGAAGAGTATAGTATCAGTATAGTTAAATACAACAGTAATCAAATAGATATTTTTTATTATCCCAAAATGGGGGGGCGGCATAGCTCGGTTGGTAGAGTGGCCCTGCCAGCAACTTGAGGGTTGCAGGTTCGATTCCCGCTTGCGCCATCCTAGTTACTGCCGTTGTGTCCTTGGGCAAGACACTTTACCCACCTGCTCACAGTGCCACCCACACTGGTTTAAATGTAACTTTGATATTGGGTTTCACTATGTAAAGCGCTTTGAGTCACTTGAGAAAAGCGCTATATAAAATATAACTCACTTCACTTCAAATGTTTTGTCGTTTTTGTTATTGTTTACAAACTCGGGGATATAAGAGCCGAAAGTAGTATTTATATGTCCCGGCAAGAAATCTGCGTTCAAAAGACTCCGGATTATTAGTGATTCCCAAAGCCCCAAAAAAAGTCTGCGGGCTATAGAGCGTTTTCCGTCCGGGCTCCAGTACTCTGGAATGCCCTCCCGGTAAAAGTTCGAGATGCTACCTCAGTAGAAGCATTTAAGTCTCACCTTAAAACTCATTTGTATACTCTAGCCTTTAAATAGACTCCCTTTTTAGACCAGTTGATCTGCCGTTTGTTTTCTTTTTCTCCTATGTCCCACTCTCCCTTGTGGAGGGGGTCCGGTCCGATCCGGTGGCCATGTACTGCTGGCCTGTGTATCGGCTGGGGACATCTCTGCGCTGCTGATCCGTCTCCGCTTGGGATGGTTTCCTGCCGGCTCCGCTGTGAACGGGACTCTCGCTGCTGTGTTGGATCCGCTTTGGACTGGACTTTCGCGACTGTGTTGGATCCATTTGGGATTTAACTTTCACAGTATCATGTTAGACCCGCTCGACATCCATTGCTTTCCTCCTCTCTAAGGTTCTCATAGTCATCATTGTCACCGACGTCCCACTCGGTGTGAGTTTTCCTTGCCCTTATGTGGGCCTACCGAGGATGTCGTAGTGGTTTGTGCAGCCCTTTGAGACACTAGTGATTCAGGGCTATATAAGTAAACATTAATTGATTGATGATATACAATTTGAATAGAATGCAAAGACAAGATATTTAATGTTTGAACTAAGAAACTATTTTTTTATGAAATAATCATTAAATTAGAATTAAATGGCAGCCACACATTGCAAAAAAGTTGGCACAGGGGTGTTTTATCACTGTGTTACATGGCCTTTCCTTTTAAAGGGGAACATAATCACAATTTCAAAAGGGTTGAAAACAATACAAATCAGTTCCCAGTGGCTTGTTGTATTTTTTGAAATTTTTTTCAAAATTTTACCGGTCCCGGAATATCCCAAAAAAAAAAAAAGCTTTAAAGTGCCTTATTTTCGCTACCTTCGAAGCCACTATCCATTTCCCTGTGACGTCACACAGTGCTGCCAATGTAAACAAACAATGGGAATAGCACAGCAAGATATAGCGACATTAGCTCGGATTCAGACTTGGATTTCAGTGGCTTAAGCAATTCAACAGATTACACATGTATTGAAACAGATGGTTGGAGTATGAAAGTATTGAAGAAGAAACTGAAGCTATTGAGCGAATAGTTATTGACGCTATCCGGCCATAGCATGGCCGGATAGCGTCAATAACTGCGTTAGCATCGCCGGTAAAATGTACGGAACAAATGATCAGGACTTTCGCATCTTTTGACACTGGAGCAACTTAAATCCGTCGATTGGTAAGTGTTTTTTTCGCATTAAATGTGGGTGGAAGGAAATGTAATATAGTTGCAAATGTACATACAGCTATAGCCCAAATAGCATGTTAGCATCGATTAGTTGGCAGTCAGTCCGCGACCAAATATGTCTGATTAGCACATAAGTCAACAACATCAACAAAACTCACCTTTGTGATTTCGTTGACTTTATCGTTGCAAATGCATCTGCAGGTTATCCATACATCTCTGTGCCATGTCTGTCTTAGCATCGCCGGTCAAATGTGGAGACACTCTGGCACATTCAATGGGGGTCTGGCGGCAAATTTCTTGCCACTTTCGCATCTTTGGGCCAGTGGTGCAACTTGAATCCCTCCCTGTTAGTGTTGTTACACCCTCCGACAACACACCGACGAGGCATGATGTCTCCAAGGTTCCAAAAAATAGTCGAAAAAACGGAAACTAACAGAGCTGAGACCCGGTGTTTGTAATGTGTTTGAGCACATGAAAATGGCGGGTGTGTTACCTAGGCAACGTCCCGTACTGACGTCATTGATTCAAGAGGGATAAACAGAAAGGCGTTTTATTCGCCAAAATTCACCCATTTAGAGTTCGTAAATCGGTTAAAAAAATAAATTGTCCTTTTTCTGCAACATCAAGGTATATATTGACGCTTACATAATGTTCCCCTTTAACAGAGACCAATTTTTGAAGCTTTTCGGGTGGAATTATTTCCCGTTCTTGCTTAATGCTTAAGTTGTTCAACAGTCCGGGGTCTTTGTTGTGGTATTTTAGGCTTCAAATTGCGCCACACATTTTCAATGGAAGACAGGTCTGGACTACAGGCAGGCCAGTCTTGTATCCACACTCTTTAACTGTGAAGCCACGCTCTTTTAACAGAATATGGCTTGGCGTTGTCTTCCTGAAATAAGCAGGGGCGTCTATAATTATATTTCTTGGATAGCAACATATGTTGCTCCAAAACCTGTATGTACCTTTCAGCATTAATGGTGCCTTCACAGATGTGTAAGTTACCCATGCCTCAGGGATCCAAGGTCACTGGCATTCAATGTTACGTGCAGTGATTTGTCCAGATTCTCTGAACCTTTTGATGATATTATGGACCGTAGATAGTGAAATCCCTAAATTCCTTGCAATAGCTTGTTGAGGAATGGCTTAAACTGTTGAACAATTTGCTCACGAAATTTGTTCACAAAGTGGTGACCCTCACCCCATCCTTGTTTGTGAATGACTGAGCATTTCATGGGAGCTGCTTTTCTACCCAATCACGGCACCCACCTGTTCCCAATTAGCCTGCACACTCGTGGAACGTTCCAAATAAGTGTTTGATGCGATAGTTTTAACTTGCACTCAAGGATGTAGCAACGAACTGCAGCTACTGACAGTGGTTTTCTGAAGTGTTCCTAAGCCCATGTGGTGATATCATTTACACACTGATGTCGCTTTTTGATGCTGTACCGCCTGAGGGATCAATGGTCCGTAATATAATCTCTTACGTGCAGTGATTTCTCCAGATTCTCTGAACCTTTTGATGTCAGTGGTTTTCTGAAGTGTTCCTAAGCCCATGTGGTGATATCCTTTACACACTGATGTCGCTTTTTGATGCTGTAGTGATTTCTCCGGATTCTCCTAAACTTTTGATGATATTACGGACCATAGATAGTGAAATACCTAAATTCCTTGCAATAGCTGGTTGAGAAATGTTCTTCTTTTAAATAATTTGCTCACGCATTTGTTCGCAAAGTGGTGACCCTCGCCCCATCCTTCTTTGTGAATGACTGAGCATTTCATGGGAGCTGCTTTTATACCCAATCACGGCACCCACCTGTTCCCAATTAGCCTGCACACTCGTGGGATGTTCCAAATAAGTGTTTGATGAGATAGTTTTAACTTGCACTCAAGGATGTAGCGACGAACTGCAGCTACTGACAGTGGTTTTCTGAAGTGTTCCTAAGCCCATGTGGTGATATCCTTTACACACTGATGTCGCTTTTTGATGCTGTACCACCTGAGGGATCGAAGGTCCGTAATATCGCTTACGTGCAGTGATTTCTCCAGATTCTCTGAACCTTTTGATGTCAGTGGTTTTCTGAAGTGTTCCTAAGCCCATGTGGTTATATCCTTTACACACTGTCGCTTTTTGATGTTGTAGTGATTTCTCCGGATTCTCCTAACCTTTTGATGATATTACGGACCATAGATGGTGAAATAACTAAATTCCTTGCAATAGCTGGTTGAGAAATGTTCTTCTTTTAAACAATTTGCTCATGCATTTGTTCACAAAGTGGTGACCCTCGCCCCATCCTTCTTTGTGAATGAATGAGCATTTCATGGGAGCTGCTTTTCCACCCAATCACGCAACCCACCTGTTCCCAATTAGCCTGCTCACTCGTGGGATGTTCCAAATAAGTGTTTGATGAGATAGTTTTAACTTGCACTCACGGATGTAGCGACAAACTGCAGTTACTGACAGTGGTTTTCTGAAGTGTCCCTAAGCCCATGTGGTGATATCCTTTACACACTGTCGCTTTTTGATGCTGTACCACCTGAGGGATCAAAGGTCCGTAATATAATCGCTTACGTGCAGTGATTTCTCCAGATTCTCTGAACCTTTTGATGGCAGTGGTTTTCTGAAGTGTTCCTAAGCCCATGTGGTGATATCCTTTACACACTGTCGCTTTTTGATGCTGTAGTGATTTCTCCGGATTCTCCTAACCTTTTGATGATATTACGGACCATAGATGGTGAAATAACTAAATTCCTTGCAATAGCTGGTTGAGAAATGTTCTTCTTTTAAATAATTTGCTTACGCATTTGTTCGCAAAGTGGTGACCCTCGACCCATCCTTCTTTGTGAATGACTGAGCATTTCATGGGAGCTGCTTTTCCACCCAATCACGGTACCCACCTGTTCCCAATTACCGGTAGCCTGCACACTCGTGGGACGTTCCAAATAAGTGTTTGAGATAGTTTTAGTTTGCACTCACGGATGTAGCGACAAACTGCAGTTACTGACAGTGGTTTTCTGAAGTGTTCCTAAGCCCATGTGGTGATATCCTTTACACACTGATGTCGCTTTTTGATGCTGTAGTGATTTCTCCGGATTCTCCTAACCTTTTGATGATATTACGGACCTTTGATGGTGAAATAACTAAATTCCTTGCAATAGCTGGTTGAGAAATGTTCTTTTAAACAATTTGCTCACGCATTTGTTCACAAAGTGGTGACCCTCGCCCCATCCTTCTTTGTGAATGACTGAGCATTTCATGGGAGCTGCTTTTCCACCCAATCACGGCACCCGCCTGTTCCCAATTAGCCTGCACACTCGTGGGACGTTCCAAATAAGTGTTTGATGAGCAATAATAATAATAATGGCTTAGATTTATATCGCGCTTTTCTATTGTTATATACTCAAATCGCTCACAGAGAAGTGGGAAGCCATCATTCATTCACACCTGGTGGTGGTAAGCTACATCTGTAGCCACAGCTGCCCTGGGGTAGACTGACGGAAGCGTGGCTGCCAGTTTGAGCCTACGGCCCCTCCGACCACCACTAATCATTCATTCATCATTCATTCACAAGTGTGAGCTGCACCGGGGGAAAAGGGTGAAGTGCCCTGCCCAAAGACACAACGGCAGCGATTTGGATGTCAATAGGTGGGAAGCGAACCTGCAACCCTCAGGTTTCTGGCACGGCCGCTCTACCCACTACGCCATGCGCATTCCTCAACTTCCTCAGTCTTTTTTGCCACTTGTGCCAGGATTTTTGAAACATGTTGCCGGCATCAAATTCCAAATGAGCTAATATTTGCAAAAAAATAACGTTTTCCAGTCCGAATGTGAAGTATCTTGTCTTTGCAGTCTATTCATTTCAATATAGGTTGAAAATGTTTCGCAAATTATGTCATTTTGTTTTTATTTACACAAAGTGCCAACTTCACTGGTTTTGGGGTTAGTACAATTGACACTAATCAGGGCTAATAAGACCTCAAGCTAACTACATTTAAGGTTAGTTTGGTATGTTGCTAAATTGTCAGGTCAGTGAGGGGTTTAACAAGTACTAACTTACACCCCGGGGACAAGGTAGTGTAAGCCCAAGGGCACGGCAGTGGACTTTAGTGCAGCATAGACCTGCCCTGTACAAGGAGAGAGTGTTTCTGGGCCTGCAAGTTATTCAACAGAGGATTAGGCCCGGTTTTCCTCACGAGCTGGGAGTAAACTGTCGATGTAAGACACGCTTTTATCACGCCTTCCCAGACCCTTTTGCTGTTGGCCTGTCTCTGTAACTCGTGTTTCTTTTCCACGTTCTTCCCATTATCTTTAGTGTAGTGATTCGGGTTGATGCGATTACCCCGTTTTAAGTGCACTGGAGAAAGCGAGCGGGAGTGCGAGGACGAGCCTTTTTGCCCAGCACGCTCCAGGGCACAAGCATACTTGCATATAGGAACGGGAAGCTTTTTCGGGCGAGTAAATGAGTTGCGCGATGAGTTTCGCTGATAGCAACCTGCTCTCATGACGCCTGTCTGTTGTCATTCTGGGCCATCTCTGCCAGCTGAGCCCTGCATGCACGCACTGTCACGCGCTGTTTGCCATTCCAATACTGATGCTCGCGCCACAATGTTATCATCGCCTTCAGGTGCTTTATTATTAATGGGTTTCAACCTAACGTTGCAAAGAGGAACACATAAGCTATGTCTCTAATTCAAATACCTCCATCAGTGTACATACCGTATTTCCTTGAAATACCGCCGGGGTGCTATTTACTTTAAAAGTTTACCAAAGGCATGCGGTAAAGGCAAGCATGCACCAATTATTTTAAAACCTCTTCTCACTCCGGCGTTTACCAAAGTCATGCGGTAAATTTAGGCCTGCGCTTATAAATTTGAGTGTGATGTAAGGATACCATCATGAAAAGCACATTTAATAAAAAAAATGTATAAACGTTGCTCGGAGTGATGTATGTGTAGAAACGCTATGGACGATTTAGAAGACAGAATGGCAATTGTACTTCCGGTTCAAAGCTCAGAAGAGCACTGCAGCACATGCAGTGAGCAAACGTGTCCAAAATATGGCACAATAGCACAAACCTATTCAGTACATTTGATTGTTTTTTAGTTTTTTAAATCCATTTGCATGAGGCCCGTCAGCGAAGAAAAAGCCATAAATTAGTCGCACAATTTTATAAGCCGCAAGGTTCAAAGGGTAGGAAAAAGTATAATCGGGGATTAATGGTACTATTATAATAAATCCACACAAAAACAGCATTTAAGTACCAATGATTGTCACACACATACTAGGTGTGGCAAAATTATTCTCTGCATTTGACCGATAACCCGCTGGGACTCGGTGAGGGGAGCAGTGAGCAGCAGCGGTGGCCGGGCCCGGGGATTCATTTTTGGGGGATTTAACCCCCAATTCCAACCCTTGATGCTGAGTGCCAACCAAGGAAGGGTAATGGGTCCCATTTTTATAGTCTTTGGTATGAACTCACAACCTACTGATCTATCCATCCATCCATTTTCTACTGCTTGTCCCTAATTGTTGTACACATAGTGGCCTAAATACTGTTGACAACACAGGTTTCAAGTTACCGTATTTCCTTGAATTGCCGCCGTAGCGCTAATTAATTTAAAACCTTCTCACTCCAGCGCTTACCAAAGTCATGCGGTAAATTTAGGCCGGCGCTTATAAATTTGAGTGTGATGTAAGGATACCATCATGAAAAGCACATTTAATAGAAAACATTTATAAACGTTGCTTGGAGTGATGTATGAAGAACACTTTTGTGTAGAAAGGCTATGGACGATTTAGAAGACAGAATGTCAATTGTACTTCCGGTTCAAAGCTCAGAAGAGCACTGCAGCACATGCAGTGAGCAAACTTGTCCAAAATATGGCACAATAGCACAAAGAACAACAATTAGATTTTTTTTTATTTTTTAAATCCATTAGCATGAGGGCCGTCAGCGAAGAAAAAGCCATCAATTAGTCGCACAATTTTATAAGCCGCAAGGTTCAAAGGGTAGGAAAAAGAATAATCGGGGATTAATGGTACTATTATAAGAAATCCACACAAAAACAGCATTTAAGTACCAATGATTGTCACACACATACTAGGTGTGGCGAAATTATTCTCTGCATTTGACCCATCACCCTTAATCACCCGCTGGGACTCGGTGAGGGGAGCAGTGAGCAGCAGCGGTGGCCGCGCCCGGGAATAATTTTTGGGGGATTTAACCCCTAATTCCAACCCTTGATGCTGAGTGCCAACCAAGGAAGGGTAATGGGTCCCATTTTTATAGTCTTTGGTATGAACTCACAACCTACTGATCTATCCATCCATCCATTTTCTACTGCTTGTCCCTAATTGTTGTACACATAGTGGCCTAAATACTGTTGGCAACACAGGTTTCAAGTTACCGTATTTCCTTGAATTGCCGCCGTAGCGCTAATTAATTTAAAACCTCTTCTCACTCCGGCGCTTACCAAAGTCATGCGGTAAATTTAGGCCTGCGCTTATAAATTTGAGTGTGATGTAAGGATACCATCATGAAAAGCACATTGGATTAAAAAAATGTTATAAACGTTGCTCGGAGTGATGTATGAAGAACACTTGTGTAGAAACGCTTTGGACGATTTAGAAGACAGAATGGCAATTGTACTTCCGGTTCAAAGCTCAGAAGAGCACTGCAGCACATGCAGTGAGCAAACTTGTCCAAAATATGGCACAATAGCACAAAGAACAACAATTTGATTATTATTATTATTTTTTTAATCCATTAGCATGAGGGCCGTCAGCGAAGAAAAAGCCATCAATTAGTCGCACAATTTTATAAGCCGCAAGGTTCAAAGGGTAGGAAAAAGAAAATCGGGGATTAATGGTACTATTATAAGAAATCCACACAAAAACAGCATTTAAGTACCAATGATTGTCACACACATACTAGGTGTGGCAAAATTATTCTCTGCATTTGACCCATCACCCTTGATCACCCGCTGGGAGGTGAGGGGAGCAGTGAGCAGCAGCGGTGGCCGCGCCCGGGAATCATTTTTGGGGGATTTAACCCCCAATTCCAACCCTTGATGCTGAGTGCCAACCAAGGAAGGGTAATGGGTCCCATTTTTATAGTCTTTGGTATGAACTCACAACCTACTAATCTATCCATCCATCCATTTTCTACTGCTTGTCCCTAATTGTTGTACACATAGTGGCCTAAATACTGTTGACAACACAGGTTTTACACTACTCTATATTAGATCTGAGGGTGAATGTCCCATAACAAGAAGATAGTGAAAAAGAAGAAGCTTATCGACTATGGTGTCGACACAGACTACAAAGGCGGATGCACATAAATTTTCAGGACTTATGCAGATCCCAAGTACAGATCAGCATGTACAAGAAAGTAAGAAATGTTGCTACTGCATAATAATGCGAAACAAAACGCCAGATAATGTCTTACCTTATACACGCACCATAATAATACTCGTATGTTGAAGCACAGTAGAATCCCTCAGCAGTGCAGCTTCATAGCTTACCAAAGTCGTACTAAAACATTTTGATAGATTTTTGAGCGCCGTGTGTAATGTTCCATATTTTCAATGGAACATATAACACTTTGGTGTTGTTTTCTTGAGTCATATTTGTCATGTTCTGTGGTCTGGATTATGTTTTATTTTTTGTTATTAGTTCCTGTTTGCGCTCCCTTGTTTGTTTTAGTTTCCGTGACGACTGATTAGTTTCACCTGTCTCATGTGTTTGGATCACGCACCTGCTCTAATCAGAGATGATTAATTAAGACTGTCTTTTTACAGTTAGTCTGCCTGCCGACATCGGCCTTTTTTGACAGTTCTTGCTAGTTTTCACGCCATAGTTCATGCTGCTCGTTTTCCTGCCAAGTAAGTTTTGGTTATTCATGCCACAGTTTAGTGAGTTTTGTTTCTTGTCCATAGTTCTGTCTAAGTTGGGTTTTCGCCTCGTGCGCCTTTTTGTTTGTTTCTTTTTTTGAGTCTAGATATTTAAATAATGTTCCTACCAACCGGGCGGTATAGCTCGGTTGGTAGAGTGGCCGTGCCGGCAACTTGAGAGTTTCCAGGTTCGATTCCCGCTTCCGCCATCCTAGTCACTGCCGTTGTGTCCTTGGGCAAGACACTTTACCCACCTGCTCCCAGTGCCACCCACACTGGTTTAAATGTAACTTCGATATTGGGTTTCACTATGTAAAGCGCTTTGAGTCACTAGAGAAAAGCGCTATATAAATATAATTCACTTCACTTCACTACCTGCTACCCCTGTCCGGAAAAGTCCGTTTGCATCCTGGGAGAACAATCCTCGCAGCATGCTGCGACCCCCCCGCCCGTCATGACAATATTGCAGTTTACACATATCTCTTATGTGTGACTGCCATCATATTGCAGTCTAGACGTATCTTTTATGTGTGACTACCATCTATTGGTCACACTTATTTCACCATGTACCAAAAAAATAGCTCCGAGGTCGGTAAGCACAACCAAACTTATTCTATATATTAGGCGCACAGAGTTATAGGGCGCACTGTCGAGTTTTGAGTAAATGAAAGGAATTTAAGTGCGCCTTATAGTCCGAAAAATACGGTTAGCCATTTAATTGCGCACATTGAACCTACGAGCTGAACTCTCTTAGAACCGAGTGACCAATCTTAACTTAGAGCAGGGGTAGGGAACCTATGGCTCTTTTGATGACTGCATCTGGCTCTCGGATAAATCTTAGCTGACATTGCTTAATATGATAAGTAACGAATGATTCCATTTGTAATCACAGTGTTAAAAATAATGTTCAAAATATAAAACATTCTCATGCATCTTTAATCCATCCATCTGTTTTCTACCGCACCCGTTCAAGAATTTACGTTAATGGTAAGAAGTTATCTATTTATTCTTCCTTAGTGTGGGGCTTGCCTTCCTGGGGTTTGTCAGACCACCAAGGACCAACATGAGAGCCTGTTTCAGGGTTACAATATTGTTTTATTTTTCAATAAGTCTCTCAGTTGCTTTCCAGCAATTGTATTTTTCTCTTTCATTTTCGCTCGCGCGCTGGCTCCAGCCCCAGCCCCAACCCTGTCTCTCCTCCTGGCTGCTGCTTATAACAGAGCGACAGGTGATTAGATAACAAGGCCCAGGTGGGCCTTCTACGCACCTGTCGCTGATTTCGAGGCCAATCCTGGCACACCCCAGTTAGATAGATAGATAGATAATACTTTATTGATTCCTTCAGGAGAGTTCTTTCAGAAAAATTAAAATTCCAGCAGCAGTGTACAGAGTTGAGATCAATTAAAAAAAAAAAAATAATAATAATAAAATAAAAAGTAAATAATGGGCGTTTAAAAGGAAACAAAATAGAGAAATATTACAAAAAGAATAAAAACAATGGGAATAACAATATAACAGTAAAATAAGAATATAACAAGACAAAGTAGGCAGTAGTGACCATGTTATGAAAACGTATTGCACTGTTAATGTTTTGCCAGCAGGCCACGCCCCCTCCACAGTTAGCTCGAGAATAACAATGTTATTACAAAGAATAAGCGACCTATTATACTCTAAAAATGTTGGTCTTACTTAAAAATGCACATGTTTAGTTTTGTTCAGTGTAAAAAAAAATATTATGTGGCTCTTACGGAAATACTTAGACGAATACGAGACAAAGGTGTTTTACATCTTTTTGAAATGTATCAGTTATCTAAGCTCTTTTACTTTCTGTTATCGTATTAGTGATGTATCGTAATCATTTAATATCGACTGGATGATAAGTTACTTAGCTTATTGCAGCGACGTCTGTACCCTACCCGTCGAGTCCCATTCCAGTTTAAAACCTACTCTTGTCTTCTAAATTCTGATTTATTAGCCTGCCAAGCTGCCTTATCACACTTATTGCCGTAGACAAACAACATACAAACGAAGTCATTCATTATTCATTCAGTGGCGTGCGTCAGAAGACTGGAGGACTGGTGTCTCACTTCTTGACAAATCCTCCTAATTAAACTGGGGGGCAGAAACATTCATTCATCACCCCTGTCACAAAAGCACATCCTCATCCGCCAAGTGAATATAATCAGATTCATATTTATGCAAATTGGCTGCCAGCTGATTTCACAAACCTGGTTTTGGGAGGGGGACATAAAGACGGACCCACACATGCATGGTGGAATATCACGGGCATGTGACCGTGATATAAACACACTTCTCGCAGAGGGCACCACAATTCAGTCTGGAAAGATTCAGCATCCACTTCCTCGTTGTGATGCCTGTTTTGTTCTCATTTCCCTCCATAATACAACAGAGTGCAATACTCAAATGCAACCAGCAGAGGCGCTAATTTGCTGTTGGAACATGACGACGACTCAGGTGTGGGCAACTTCCACTGCTCAGGGCAGCGTTGTCCTACTCGGTGAAAGTGGCTTTGAAACAGGAGTTCAGAACATTTATCATCAAAATAATATTTAAAAAAAACAAGTCATTGTCTAATAGAGTAACCGTATTTTTCGAACTACAACGTTAAAAGTGCTTACTGACCTCAAAGCTATTTTCTTTAGTACGTGGTGAAATAAGTGTGACCAATAGATGGTAGTCACACATTAGAGATACGTCTAGACTGCAATATGATGGCAGTCACACAAGAGATATGTGTAGGGGTGTAACGGTACACAAACATTTCAGTTCGGTACGTGACATCGGTTTAGAGGTCGCGGTTCGGTTCATTTTCGGTACAGTAAGAAAACAAGAAAATATAAATGTTTTGGTTATTTATTTACCAAATTTGTAAACAATGGCATAACATACATACAAAATTTTAGAGAAAATTTTGGAGTTGTTTACTTGAGTCATATTGCAGTCTACACATATCTAGGTGTGCAACGGTGCGTGTATTTGTATTGAACCGTTTCGGTACGGGGGTTTCGGTTCGGTAACATACATACAAAATTTTCTCATAGTCATCATTGTCACCGACATCCCACTGGGTGTGAGTTTTCCTTGCCCTTATGTGGGCCTACCGAGGATGTGGTAGTGGTTTGTGCAGCCCTTTGAGACACTAGTGACTTAGGGCTATATAAGTAAACATTGATTGATTGATTGATATACACACAGGGTTCATTGCCAAGGTTAATGTGGTCAACATATATGAAATAAAACTAAACAAGATAAGGCTCAGAATGGTTTCTTAACAAAACCTTTCTACTTATAAAGTGCTTTTTTTGATTGATTGATTGAGACTTTTATTAGTAGATTGCACAGTAGAGTACATATTCCGTACAATTGACCACTGAATGCAAACACCCCAATAAGTTTTTCAACTTGTTTAAGTCAAGGTCCACGTTTATCAACACCCCCCCCCCCCTCCCCTGGCAGTAAGAGGTGATATGGGCTTATTTTTCTTCCACCATAGAAGTGGGTCAAAATCTACTTTTTATTGCAATACAGCAACCCCGGACGGGACAAACGGTAGAAATGTATAGATGGATGGTCTTCAATCTGCTGCTATAAAAACATTTATTGCTTCAGCCCTGCCTTACTCGCCGAGGAGAGGCTGCTTGAATGCGGTGGTGCTGCTTCAAAGGAGTTAGTATGTTTGACGTGTTGGCAGAAGCGTACCCTTACTGCTGCTGAACAATGTCGGCAAACCTCCGTCCTCCATTTTTGTATCGCACCGCGCAGCCAAAGTGTTCCCAAACGGAAGATGTTAACGAGGCAGGAGGGTCTTCCAGCTCGAGCCCGCTCTGCATTGTTTACACAACCTGCAGTGCGCTACCTAATATGTCCGTGTGGAAACTCGTTCGGTACACCTCCGAACCGAAACCCCCGTACCGAAACGGTTCAATACAAATACACGTACCGTTACACCTCTAGATATGTGTAGACTGCAATATGACTCAAGTAAACAACACCAAATTGTTCTCTAAAATTGACAGTGCGCCTAATGTACGGAATAATTCTGGTCGTGCTTACTGACCTCAGAGCTATTTTATTTGGTACATGGTGTAATGGTAAGTGTGAACAGTAGATGGCAGTCATACATAAGAGATTCGGGTGACTGCAATATGATGGCAGTAAACAACACCAAATGTTTAAATGTTCCATTGAGAATATAGAACATGGGCTCAAAAATCTGTCAAAATGTTTTTAGTACGACTTCGGTAAACTTTGAAGCCGCACCGCCTGATGGATTGTCGGCACATTAAACATGCAAGTATTATTATGGTGTGTGTGTGTGTATAAGGACCGCAAAATGGCACCTATTACCTGGTGCGCCTTTTGTATGAAAAAAGACCTGAATAGACCCACACATCGGCAGTGCGCCTTTTAATCTGTTGCGCCCTAAAATACGGTACTTTAATTCCCACAGGTGGCCATTTGTTATAATTTCCTCTTAATCATGACTGAAAGTAGCAGTAGTTTATTTGGACTAAGTCATTCACAAATAATTAATCCTGCATTTGTAAAAATACTTTCTTTTAATGGCACTGTAATATCACAACAGTATCAAACTCCTAATCAACAATATTGCAAACACAACTACTTTTATTTAGCGTTATTGTTCAGCCTTGGCGGATATCCACCCTCTCAAATTTCTTGTTAACAATGTTTTGATATATTAGGAATGATCAATCAATCAATCAATCAATGTTTATTTATATAGCCCCAAATCACAAATGTCTCAAAGGACTGCACAAATCATTACGACTACAACATCCCCGGAAGAACCCACAAAAGGGCAAGGAAAACTCACACCCAGTGGGCAGGGAGAATTCACATCCAGTGGGACGCCAGTGACAATGCTGACTATGAGAAACCTTGGAGAGGACCTCAGATGTGGGCAACCCCCCCCTCTAGGGGACCGAAAGCAATGGATGTCGAGCGGGTCTAACATGATACTGTGAAAGTTCAATCCATAGTGGCTCCAACACAGCTGCGAGAGTTCAGTTCAAGCGGATCCAAGACAGCAGCGAGAGTCCCGTCCACAGGAAACCATCTCAAGCGGAGGCGGATCACAAGGGAGGGGGGGGACATAGGAGAAAGAAAAGAAGCGGCAGATCAACTGGTCTAAAAAGGAGGTCTATTTAAAGGCTAGAGTATACAGATGAGTTTTAAATGCTTCTACTGAGGTAGCATCTCGAACTTTTACCGGGAGGGCATTCCAGAGTACTGGAGCCCGAACGGAAAACGCTCTATAGCCCGCAGACTTTTTTTGGGCTCTAGGAATCACTAATAAGCCGGAGTCTTTTGAACGCAGATTTCTTGCCGGGACATATGGTACAATACAATCGGCAAGATAGGATGGAGCTAGACCGTGTAGTATTTTATACGTAAGTAGTAAAACCTTAAAGTCACATCTTAAGTGCACAGGAAGCCAGTGCAGGTGAGCCAGTATAGGTATATATGTATGTATATATGTATATAAAGGTATATACAGTATAGGTATATATGTATGTATATATGTATATAAAGGTATATACAGTATAGGTATATATGTATGTATATAAAGGTATATACAGTATAGGTATATATGTGTATATATGTATATAAAGGTATATACAGTATAGGTATATATGTGTGTATATATATATAAAGGTATATACAGTATAGGTATATATGTATGTATATATGTATATAAAGGTATATACAGTATAGGCGTAATGTGATCAAACTTTCTTGTTCTTGTCAAAAGTCTAGCAGCCGCATTTTGTACCAACTGTAATCTTTTAATGCTAGACATGGGGAGACCCGAAAATAATACGTTACAGTAATCGAGACGAGGCGTAACAAACGCATGGATAATGATCTCGGCGTCTTTAGTGGACAAAATGGAGTGAATTTTAGCGATATTACGGAGATGAAAGAAGGCCGTTTTAGTAACGCTTTTAATGTGTGACTCAAAGGAGAGAGTTGGGTCGAAGATAACACCCAGATTTTTTACCGAGTCACCTTGTTTTATTATTTGGTTGTCAAATGTTAGAGTTGTATTATTAAATAGAGGTCGGTGTCTAATAGAGGACGCGTTTCTGTTGCATGCTTGTCCGTGCAGACTTTGACGGAGCGTGCCAGTAAGGCAGAGGGGGAGATGGAATGAGGCTAGAGTGGGAGACAACAGACCCCTTTTGTGTCGAGCAGACCCAAGTTGCCCGCTCAGCAGTTTGCTGTGTACAACAACATCCTGGGACATAGAACCCCGTGCATGTGTGTGTGTCTTCTCTTCCCACTTTCTGTCCCGCTCCATAAAGCCCCAGTGAATTATGACCCTGACGCTCCTGTCAAGACTGCTGCCTTTGAATGTCTCCCACGGGCTGGACTGGGCCTCACTTTCTCCCTCTCGGTGTGTGTCAGAAGCTGTCACGCCATGACACACACCATCCACTCACCTACCTCTTTTTTTTTTATTCCTTCTCAGCGGTTCCGGCCGTCCTCTGCGCTTTTGCCGGTGTGACGAGGAAGCCATTGGTTCATCTGTAGTTTGCTGTCATTTCTGCTTAGTGTTGATTGATGGCATTAGAGCGGATCACATTTTTATATGAGCACATCACTGTGTGTTTTCTAACACGCTGCAGGATGTATGCTCAGGTTGCACTTTTACACTCCATTCACTGGAGATGCTGAAAAATTCAAATTTGAACCGATAATTATAATTACAGATAATGGCTTTTTTGCCGATATTGTCCAACTCTTAATTACCGATTCGGATATCAGCCGATACCTAAATTTGTTGTGATGCCCCGCTGGATGTATTAAACAATGTAACAAAGTTGTCCAAAATATTATGTTAGATCCACTATGGACTGGACTCTCACTATTATGTTAGATCCATTATGGACTGGACTCACACTATTATGTTGGATCCACTATGGACTGGACTCTCGCTATTATGTTAGATCCACCATGGACTGAACTCTCACTATTATGTTAGATCCACTATGGACTGGACTCTCACTATTATGTTAGATCCACTATGGACTGGACTCTCACTATAATGTTAGGTCCACTATGGACTGGACTCTCACTATTATGTTAGATCCACTATGGACTGGACTCTCACTATTATGTTAGATCCACTATGGACTGGACTCTCACTATTATGTTAGATCCACTATGGACTGGACTCTCACTATTATGTTAGATCCACTATGGACTGGACTCTCGCTGTTATGTTAGATCCACTATGGACTGGACTCTCACTATTATGTTGGATCCACTATGGACTGGACTCTCACTATTATGTTAGATCTACTATGTACTGGACTCTCACAATATTATGTTAGATCCACTATGGACTGGACTCTCACTATTATGTTGTAGTCGTAATGATTTGTGCAGTCCTTTGAGACATTTGTGATTTGGGGCTATATAAATAAACATTGATTGATTGATTGACTATTATGTTAGATCTACTATGGACTGGACTCTCACTATTATGTTAGATCCACTATGGACTGGACGCTCACTATTATATTAGATCCACTATGTACTGGACTCTCACTATTATATTAGATCCACTATGTACTGGACTCTCAATATTATGTTAGATCCACTATGTACTGGACTCTCACTATTATGTTAGATCCACTATGTACTGGACTCTCACTATTATGTTAGATCCACTATGGACTGGACTCTCACTATTATGTTAGATCCACTATGTAATGGACTCTCACTATTATGTTAGATCCACTATGGACTGGACTCTCACTATTATGTTAGATCCACTATGTACTGGACTCTCACTATTATGTTAGATCCACTATGTAATGGACTCTCACTATTATGTTAGATCCACTATGTACTGGACTCTCACTATTATGTTAGATCCACTATGTACTGGACTCTCACTATTATGTTAGATCCACTATGTAATGGACTCTCACTATTATGTTAGATCCACTATGGACTGGACTCTCACTATTATGTTAGATCCACTATGGACTGGACTCTCACTATTATGTTAGATCCACTATGGACTGGACTCTCACACTATTATGTTAGATCCACTATGGACTGGACTCTCACTATTATGTTAGATCCACTATGGACTGGACTCTCACTATTATGTTAGATCCACTATGGACTGGACTCTCACTATTATGTTAGATCCACTATGGAATGGACCCTATTATGTTAGATCCACTATGGACTGGACTCTCACTATTATGTTAGATCCACTATGGACTGGACTCTCACTATTATGTTAGATCCACTATGGACTGGACTCTCACTATTACGTTAGAGCAGGTGTGCCCACACTTTTTCTGCAGGCGAACTACTTTTCAATTGACTAAGTCGAAGGAATCCACCTCATTCATATATATAATTTATATAAGTCGTCTGTTTTCATCGCGTAATTCCACAGTATTCTGGACATCTGTGTTGCTGAATCTTTTGCAATTTGTTCAATGAAGACATCAAAGAAGAAAGCTGTAGGTGGGAAGTGGTGTATTGTGGCCGGCTTTAGCAACACAAACACAGCCGGAGTTTCATTGTTTACATTCCCGAAAGATGACGGTCAAGTTTTACTATGGAAAAGAGATGTCAAGAGAACATGGTTGGATTGGACCACACACAAAGTACAGTGTATTATGTGTATTAATAAAAAACATTTTACCATTCTGTATTCTGAAGGCGATGTATGTCGTGTGCTACTCCAGCATCAATATGCGTCCTCCTGACCGTCACCGTCAGCGTCGGGTTCAAAGCGGTATGGCTCTATCCTTTGTTGTGGTTGGGCCTGGCCAAGTGGTCCTGCCACCCTCACGGCTGCCACGGCACCTCTCACAACATCTTCCCTATCTGAATCGCTCCCACAGCCCTCTTGTCCTTTTTTAAATGTATTTATTTATTTTTTTCCTCTAGTCCTTCACTCTCACTTTCCTCATCCACAAATCTTTCATCCTCGCTTAAATTAATGAGGAAATCGTCGCTTTCTCGGCCCGAATCGCTCTCGCTGCTGGTGGCCATGATTGTAAACAATGTTCAGATGTGAGGAGCTCCACAACCCGTGATGTCACGCGCACATCGTCTACTTCCGGTACAGGCAAGGCTTTTTTATCAGCACCAAAAGTTGCGAAGTTTGTCGTCGATGTTCTGTACTAAATCCTTTCAGCAAAAATACGGCAATATCGCAAAATGATCAAGTATGTTTTTTTCCTTCTTTATTATGCATTTTGGGCAGGTGCGACTTATACTCCGAAAAATAGGGTAGTGTGCAGACATATATTTATGATTTATTAATGGGAAATACGCGCAACCTCAGTCCTAGTCATGCTGGATAAGCACAGACCTCTCCCCTTGCGGCGTTATTTAGCATCGTTCAGTTGGCTTTCTCTTACATTTAAATACTATTTTGTTTACATATTTATATTTCATATTTTATTAATAAAATGCTAAGAGTGTTTCTAAATGGTTGTAAATTAAGTTAAAGTCAAAGTACCAATGATTGTCACACACACATACTAGGTATGGTGAAATGTGTCCTCTGCATTCGACCCATCCCCTTGTTCACCCCCTGGGAGGTGAGGGGAGCAGTGAGCAGCAGCGGTGGCCACGCCCGGGAATTATTTTTGGTGATTTAACCCCCAATTCCAAGCCTTGATGCTGAGTGCCAAGCAGGGAGGTAATGGGTCTCATTTTTATAGTCTTCGGTATGACTCGGCCGGGGTTTGAACTCACAACCTACCGATCTCAGGGTGGAGACTCTAACCACTAGGCCACTGAGTATGTTGTAATAATGGCCACAATCTAATAATATCCATTTTCTACAGCTTGTCCCTCTTGGGGTCAATATAGGAATTACATTTGATATTATCTTACTTATGGACAGAATTTCTAGGCGCAGTCTAGGCGTTGAGGGGTTCCGGTTTGGTGACCGCAGGATTAGGTCTCTGCTTTTTGCAGATGATGTGGTCCTGATGGCTTCATTTGACCGGGATCTTCAGCTCTCACTGGATCAGTTTGCAGCCGAGTGTGAAGCGACCGGAATGAGAATCAGCACCTCCGAGTCCATGGTTCTCGCCCGGAGAAGGGTGGAGTGCCATCTCCGGGTTGGGGAGGAGACCCTGCCCCAAGTGGAGGAGTTCAAGTACCTAGGAGTCTTGTTCACGAGTGAGGGAAGAGTGGATCGTGAGATCGACAGGCGGATCGGTGCGGCGTCTTCAGTAATGTGGACGTTGTACCGATCCGTTGTGGTGAAGAAGGAGCTGAGCCGGAAGGCAAAGCTCTCAATTTACCGGTCGATCTACGTTCCCATCCTCACCTATGGTCAAGAGCTTTGGGTCATGACCGAAAGGATAAGATCACGGGTACAAGCGGCCCAAATGAGATTGGGTCTCTCCCTTAGAGATAGGGTGAGAAGCTCTGCCATCCGGGAGGAACTCAAAGTAAAGCCGCTGCTCCTCCACATCGAGAGGAGCCAGATGAGGTGGTTCGGGCATCTGGTCAGGATGCCACCCGAACGCCTCCCTAGGGAGGTGTTTAGGGCACGTCCAACCGGTAGGAGGCCACGGGGAAGACCCAGGACACGTTGGGAAGACTATGTCTCCCGGCTGGCCTGGGAACGCCTCGGGATCCCCCGGGAAGAGCTAGACGAAGTGGCTGAGGGAAGGGAAGTCTGGGTTTCCCTGCTTAGGCTGTTGCCCCCGCGACCCGACCTCGGATAAGCGGAAGAAGATGGATGGATGGATTATCTTACTTACTGAATTAAATCAGTATTAAGTTTGATGGATTAACAAGTAACATTGAGTTGTAAAACTGTAGACTGGGTATTTTAATTTCTGTCACTTTAGCTTGGCTTTGATTTGGGTTTTGGACTTAAACATCACAGGTAAATTAAGTTATAAAAAAAAAAAAATCATTCGAGAAAAAATCAAGAAATTCAGTGCAAATTTATTTTCCTAAAACTAAGTTAGAAATAAAAACGCAGTACATCAAGTTGCAAGTCGATTACAGTTTACAATATTCCATAGACCTACTGTACGTGTCAGAAAGGGCTTGCTGCAAAGTATGTTTCTCAGGGCTCCAGCGTTCGCCTGTCCTTGTCGGTTTCTTGACAGCATGAAGCCACTTGTCTCCACGATCTCGTGACCTCCTTTCAGACGGATACTCGTAAACTGACAATTTCTCTCCTTTTTTCCTACGGTGATTGGTACACTACACTGCCTCATAGCTTTTAGGCGTGATGACAACTGATGAGCAACCGAAAAAGCAAGAAGAAACTGTAACACACACACACACACGCACATATAATATATATACTGTATATATATATATATATATATATATATATATATATATACATACATACAGTGGGGCAAAAAAGTATTTAGTCAGCCATCAATTGTGCAAGTTCTCCCACTTAAAAGGATGACAGAGTTCTGTAATTTTCATCATAGGTACACTTCAACTGTGAGAGACAGAATGTGAAAAAAAAAATCCAAGAATTCACTGTGTAGAAATTTTAAAGAATTTATTTGTAAATTATGGTGGAAAATAAGTATTTGGTCAACTATTCAAAGCTCTCACTGGTGGAAGGAGGTTTTGGCTCAAAATCTCACGATACATGGCCCCATTCATTCTTTTCTTAACACGGATCAATCGTCCTGTCCCCTTAGCAGAAAAACAGCCCCAAAGCATGATGTTTCCACCCTCATGCTTCACAGTAGGTGTGGTGTTCTTGGGATGCAACTCAGTATTATTCTTGAGTTGATACCAAAATGGATACATGGATGATAAAGCAGAGGATTGGGAGAATGTCATGTGGTCAGATGAAACCAAAATAGCACTTTTTGGTATAAACTCAACTCGTCGTTTTTGGATTAAGACGAATACTGAGTTGCATCCCAAGAACACCAAACCTACTGTGAAGCATGGGGGTGGAAACATCATGCTTTGGGGCTGTTTTTCTGCTAAGGGGACTGGACGATTGATCCGTGTTAAGGAAAGAATGAATGGGGCCATGTATCGTGAGATTTTGAGACAAAACCTCCTATCAGTTTTAGCTTTGAATGGTTGACCAAATACTTATTTTCCAGCATAATTTACAAATAAATTCTTTAAAATTCCTGGATTTTTGTTTCACATTCTGTCTCTCACAGTTGAAGTGTACCCATGAGGAAAATTACAGACCTCTGTCATCATTTTAAGTGGGAGAACTTGCACAATCGCTGGCTGACTAAATACTTTTTTGCCCCACTGTGTAAATATATATATATATATACATATATACACACACACACACACACACACACACACACACACGCTTTTTGTGTCATCCTTACCAGTTCCAGATCCGAAATGGCTGTCAAAGTGTCCCAATTTGTCAGATTATATTCTCAGCGAACTATTTTTCACGTAAGCTCCATGATTTATGATCCAGAATAAATGTACAGGGAGTAGGGAAGCGAGGAAGCAGCAGACCACTCGATGATGTAAACATGGGTATCCCGGAAGTGATCACGGCGCCGCTCTAAATAGTTTGTCTGTGGTAGCCGTTATAAGAATAAAAACGCTAGTACTTGGTTAATATTCAAGTCAAAAAATGTCAATTAAGCATTGTTGGTGTTTTTTGAACGGTTACTGGATTTTATGAGCGGAATAGTGGCGCTCCATTGTAAGCCAACATTTTATTTGTCTTTCATAATGATTGTGAACGATAATTAAAAAAAAAAAAAAAGGTGCAGTTCCCCTGTAAGAAATTACCCCAATATTTGACTACAAATGCAATTTAGTAGTCGGAATGTCATACAGGAATGTTTTTGTTTCATGTTTTACTGAACTGCAACTCATTGATGTGCTCAAAACCTGGTGAAAATAAGTATTGTAAAAACGAAGTGGACATTTTGAAAGTCGTTGCAGTTTGCAATAATCTCCCAAACTCTGTACAGTTTGGTAACCGCAGGATTAGGTCTCTGCTTTTTGCAGATGATGTGGTCCTGATGGCTTCATCTGACCGGGATCTTCAGCTCTCGCTGGATCGGTTCGCAGCCGAGTGTGAAGCGACCGGAATGAGAATCAGCACCTCCAAGTCCGAGTCCATGGTTCTCGCCCGGAAAAGGGTGGAGTGCCATCTCCGGGTTGGGGAGGAGACCCTGCCCCAAGTGGAGGAGTTCAAGTACCTAGGAGTCTTGTTCACGAGTGAGGGAAGAGTGGATGGTGAGATCGACAGGCGGATCGGTGCGGCGTCTTCAGTAATGCGGACGTTGTACCGATCCGTTGTGGTGAAGAAGGAGCTGAGCCGGAAGGCAAAGCTCTCAATTTACCGGTCGATCTACGTTCCCATCCTCACCTATGGTCATGAGCTTTGGGTCATGACCGAAAGGATAAGATCAAGGGTACAAGCGGCCGAAATGAGTTTGGGGCTCTCCCTTAGAGATAGGGTGAGAAGCTCTGCCATCCGGGAGGAACTCAAAGTAAAGCCGCTGCTCCTCCACATGGAGAGGAGCCAGATGAGGTGGTTCGGGCATCTGGTCAGGATGCCACCCGAACGCCTCCCTAGGGAGGTGTTTAGGGCACGTCCAACCGGTAGGAGGCCACGGGGAAGACCCAGGACACGTTGGGAAGACTATGTCTCCCGGCTGGCCTGGGAACGCCTCGGGATCCCCCGGGAAGAGCTAGACGAAGTGGCTGGGGAGAGGGAAGTCTGGGTTTCCCTGCTTAGGCTGTTGCCCCCGCGACCCGACCTCGGATAAGCGGAAGATGATGGATGGACTCTGTACAGTTACTAATCAATAATGTAGTTAACAGACTTAAACAACCATTTACTCTTCTTTAGTTGAAACACTTGAAACAAACAAGCTTGTTTACTTTTTTCAGATGAAAGTGCTGATCTAGTTTTTTGGTGCAAGGCGACCACAGCTCGTTGTGATTACTTACAGATGTCCAACGTTCTCCAGGAAGCAAAATACATTTACATTCAGCCTGTACTTGCAAGTTGATAGAGATAGATATATATCCATATTTAAGAGTTATTTCTTTCTATAGCTATATTTTGAAATAGCTAGTGTTTTTCATTTGTACTCTATTTTTTCAATCTCATGTCCGATAGTGCACTGGGATTCATTTAGAATCCGCTAAGAACTTGGGGGTGACCAGCAGTTTAAATTCCCAGCAAGAGGAACGCCTGGTCCGAACACAACAATGTGTAGTACAGTTGGTTTATCCTTGCTGGAAGTGTGCCTCTGCAGAGTGTTTTACGACAAATCAGCTGTGGTGATATGACGGATATCTTCTTGCAGGACTTTGTTCTTCACAGATGTCCTGGCTGTCTGTTTAGCAAAGGCATATGTTTAACTTCATTGTGCTACTTTTGTTGACTATTGAATCAGTAAAGTTTGCCAGTGAAGTGTTCTCCTCTGCTTCTCGTTGATGTCGCTAGCATGTAGCTATCGGCGCAGTAGCCATCACTGCTCGTTGAAGATTGTGACTGCTGCTTGCGTTCACCTCAGGGTCTCCAAGATAGAGCTAGGCAATATATCGATATACTCGATATATATCGTAGGTTTGTCTCTGTGCGATATAGAAAATGACTATCGTGATATTCGAGTATACAGTCTCACGCAGTTGCTTTTAGCTGCTGGCATTACACTGCATGCGTTTCCCACTCTGTTTTTCCTTGTCACAGAGACATAAACCAAGCGCACCTTCTTACACACGTCACATACTGTCAGGTGTGCAACGTCACAGGCTACCAACGGAGCAGACAGGTAGCGACATGGTAACGTTAGCTGTGACGCTAACGGTGAGGTGCGGGTGGTATTACGAGAGAGAGAGAAGGTGCCAATCTGGTAACAAATGGAAGAATAATTAATTCCCAGGAAAAAACGGCACGGGATCCATTGTCCGGCAGTGCTTTGGCTTCAAGTGGGAAGATGTTGAACAATTATGCGGCAAAAGCGTTGCTACAAGAAGTAGCACCACTGCTAATGGAGCATCATTTGATAAGTCACCCGCGAGAGAATGAGTGCTTGAAACTCTGCATGTCAACATCCCCGGTGTTTTATTAAGTCAATCATGAAAATGTAATCAAACGATTCCTTTAGAGATTAACATCGAAGGATTAAGATCCATGAATGGTCTTTGGGACTAAGTATGTGAGGAAAACCATGGTACCAAGGGGAGGACTTTATGTCAAACAATTCGAACTATGGCCAAGCAGAACACTTTCTGGAGAATGGGCCAACTCATAGGTGACTCTGGTAGGGAACCTGACAAGGTGGTTCTACAGAAGACCGAGGTAAGACGGATCATCACCAACATGATGTTTTTGTGCATACTCCCTAGCCCAGGGGTAGGGAACCTATGGCTCTCAAGCCAGATGTGGCTCTTTTGATGACTGCATCTGGCTCTCGGATAAATCTGAGCTGACGTTGCTTAATACGATAAGTAATTAATAATTTCGCTGGTAATCCATCCATCCATCCATTTTCTACCGCTTATTCCCTTTTGGGGTCGCGGGGGCCTATCTCAGCTACAATCGGGCGGAAGGCGGGGTACACCCTGGACAAGTCGCCACCTCATCGCAGGGCCAACACAGATAAATAACCTTCAAAATATAAAACATTCTCATGCATTTTAATCCATCTTCCACACCTGTTCAAGAACTCACATTAATGGTCAAAAGTATTTTTATTTCTTATTGGTTAGCTTCAGAACGACAGTAATTATAAAATATAGGAGATGCACGCATTTAGTTGTAATCAGGGAAAGTCGAAATGAAAGAGAAGGCGTTGGATTCTCTTTTCAGAGCGTGGGACGACACTGTACAAGGGTACAGGTGTACGGGTTTCTCCTCATTGAGCTAAATTGAATCCTGTCTCTGTTAAATTCCTTGCTTCTTGTCTGTTTAATAAATGTCATCAGTGTTTGAACCTGACAGTGTGGCCATGTTTAAGTTTTTCCTGTCTTTGTTTCCTGTCTTTCTCCCTGAGCACTGTTTACCCTCAGTTGCGGCTGATTGGCACCTGTCCACACCTGGTGTCAATCAGCCCGATTCCTATTTTTACCTGCTTTGTCTTCCAGTCAGTGCTGGATTATAGTCGCTCCTACCGGTTCTTTGTCACCACTACCTGTCAATGTCATTAATACTTCGTTGTAGCTGTGTCTACTTTTGTTCACTCTGCTCATGCCATAGTTCCTTCTTGTCACAGTAAGTGTTTTGTCCATAGCCTAGTTTGTTATCCGCCTCGTGCGCACCTTTTGTTAGTACCCTTTTTGTTTGTTCTTGTTTTAAATGGGTTGTACTTGTATAGCGCTTTTCTACCTTCAAGGTACTCAAAGCGCTTTGACACTACTTCCACATTTAACCATTCACACACACATTCACACACTGATGGAGGGAGCTGCCATGCAAGGCGCCCACCAGTACCCATCAGGAGCAAGGGTGAAGTGTCTTGCTCAGGACACAACGGACGTGACGAGGTTGGTACTAGGTGGGAATTGAACCAGGGACGCTCGGGTTGCGCACGGCCACTCTCCCAGGGACGGCGTGGCGGAGTGGGGAGAGTGGCCGTGTACAGGAACAAGAAAGTTTGATCACATTACGCCTGTTCTGGCTCACCTGCACTTGCTTCCTGTGCACTTAAGATGTGACTTTAAGGTTTTACTACTTACGTATAAAATACTACACGGTCTAGCTCCATCCTATCTTGCCGATTGTATTGTACCGTATGTCCCGGCAACAAATCTGCGTTCAAAGGACTCCGGCTTATTAAAGCCCAAAAAAAGTCTGCGGGCTATAGAGCGTTTTCATTTCGGGCTCCAGTACTCTGGAATGCCCTCCCGGTAAAAGTTCGAGATGCCACCTCAGTAGAAGCATTTAAGTCTCACCTTAAAACTCATTTGTATACTCTAGCCTTTAAATAGACTCCCTTTTTAGACCAGTTGATCTGCCGTTTCTTTTCTTTTTTTCTCCTATGTCCCACTCTCCCTTGTGGAGGGGGTCCGGTCCGATCCGGTGGCCACGTACTGCTCGCCTGTGTATCGGCTGGGGACATCTCTGCGCTGCTGATCGCTTCCGCTTGGGATGGTTTCCTGCTGGCTCCGCTGTGAACGGGACTCTCGCTGCTGTGTTGGGTCCGCTTTGGACTGGACTCTCGCGACTGTGTTGGATCCATTCTGGATTGAACTCTCACAGTATCATGTTAGACCCGCTCGACATCCATTGCTTTCCTCCTCTCCAAGGTTCTCATAGTCATCATTGTCACCGACGTCCCACTGGGTGTGAGTTTTCCTTGCCCTTATGTGGGCCTACCGAGGATGTCGTAGTGGTTTGTGCAGCCCTTTGAGACACTAGTGATTTAGGGCTATATAAGTAAACATTGATTGATTGATTGATTGATAGTATTTAAATTTAATCATGTTTTCTTATTCAATGCCTGAATCTTGGGGTCCGTCAACAAAATGTGACAGATTTTAGTGTTAAAAATACTACACGGCTCTCACGGAAATACATTTTAAAATATTTGGCTTTCATGGCTCTCTCAGCCAAAAAGGTTCCCCACCCCTGCCCTAGCCTAATCCTAGCCCATTCCTAGTTGGGCTTCAATTTCTTTTGGACACGACTGGGTGGAGTTCATTTGCCATTTATCAATATATAATATATCGCCTCTCATCCCGTAAGACATGCGATGGGCCTAACTTCTGCTGGGAAAACATTCCACAATCTTGGCAAAGTCCCAGAGCCAGGCCAGGCCGTCCGATTTCAGGAGTGGATGCAAAGACGTCCAACGTGATGACTCCGCGGCATACACAGCTCCTGACTCACAGCTCAGAGTTCTTGGGGGGGCCTCTCAAAAGAAAAAAACCCACCCACATCTTTTTGGCCGCTAGGTTTGTTGTACTGTTTGCTCATTGACGCACGAGATAAAAAAAATTACCCACCTCAAATAGAACATAATAGTCATGAAGACAAAGAAAGGTCTTCGGCCTGGCAGACCTGTCAGAACAACTGAGCTGCACCAATGCTGAGATATCCCCCGGAGTGCAATCCAGTTCGCTTTATCATCAGCAGGCTATTATGGGTCGCCTCGCTACAAACTAACCCCTCGCTCGGCATAAAGGAGACATCACTTTTGTCCTGAGCAGCTTTTCTGTGCCAACAGCTGAACACGAAAAGGGTGAAAACTGCCTTCCAAACGCTCTTCCTCAAATAGTCCAAAGGAGAGCTGCCAAAGTTGAGAGTGGAAGAAACCCACAAGTTTTTGGTTTTTTTGTTTGTTTTTTGGACAATCTTTCCGACATTCCTTTCATCTGTAATAACAAGGCCGACTGTTGATTCAGATAGCCTTTTCACGGTGTGCACAGATAATTCGCCGATTACGCCATAGTTTTTGTAAAGGTCACCGTAAGAATTTGTCTCGCGAGGCCCAGAATAAAGCTGATAATGCTATATTTAACTCTGCCAATGAATCAAAGAGAGGGCCAAAGAGGCTTCTATGGAGTGTGTTTCGATTAAATACCATTTCAAAAAGAAATTATAATTAAACGGGGAACGTATTAAACAGAGCAGCACGGTGGAACAGGGGGTTAGTGCCTCACAATACGAAGGTCCTGAGTGGTCCTGAGTAGTCCTGGGTTCAATCCCGGGCTCTGGATCTTTCTGTGTGGAGTTTGCATGTTCTCCCCGTGAATGCCTGGGTTCCGTCCGGGTACTCCGGCTTCCTCCCACTTCCAAAGACATGCACCTGGGGATAGGCTCCTCCCACCTCTAAAGACATGCACCTGGGTATAGGCTCCTCCCACTTCCAAAGACATGCACCTGGGGATAGGTTGATTGGCAACACTAAATGGTCCCTAGTGTGTGAATGTGAGTGTGAATGTTGTCTGTCTGTGTTGGCCCTGCGATGAGGTGCCGATTTGTCCAGGGTGTACACCGCCTTCCGCCCGAATGTAGCTGAGATAGGCGCCAACGCCCCCAGCAACTCCAAAGGGAATAAGCGGTAGAAAATGGATGAATGGATGAATATCTCTTAGAATCAGCCCAACAAGGCAACACTTATATGTATCAAGTGTTCATTCAGGGATAAGGCAAAATATCGAGATATATATCGTGTATCGTCACATGGCTTAAAAATATCGAAATATTAATATAAGGCTATATTGCCCAGCCCTACGCTAAGCCATTCTTTTGTACATTGTTTTCCGAGGTGATTGTGTGTGTGTGTGTGTGTGTGTGTGTGTGTGTGTGTACATATATATATATATATTCATATGTATATTAGGGATGCAGCGATTAATCGGTCACCGAATATATTCGGCCAAATATGGCAAAAAAAGCCACATTCGGCCTTCGGTGGAATGAGTTAAGAACAGGGCCAAATAGTGGCGTGTGACGCAATTTTTTGACGCGGTGACGTTGGGATATGTTGTGTACCTGTATAAGTGTATGAGGTTACAAGCACACACTTATTGAGATTTAGTGGGGCCTCTGTTTACATTATTAGCCTGTTGTGTAGGCTACCTGTATAAGTGTATGAGGTTACAAGCACACACTTATTGAGATTTAGTGGGGCCTCTGTTTACATTATTAGCCTGTTGTGTAGGCTACCTGTATAAGTGTATGAGGTTACAAGCACACACTTATTGAGATTTACTTGAGCCTTCTGTTTACATTATTAGCATATCTACTGTGGCTAAGCAGACTTTTGCCAAAAGGACAATAATTCATTTGTTGTGGGTTTATCCACTTTAATGCACTTTATTTTTTTTTGGAATGCATGTTTTGTTTGAAGGCCTAATATAAATGAAAAACTCTGTGCTTTTTTTTGAAAAGCAAAGGCTCCTGGATTATTGAAAAAATGTCAATATTCAATAAAAAAATTACTTTATTTGAAAAACATGTCTAAATATTTATTCTAGGCTATTTATGCAATATAAAAAAAATTGTGAAAAACTGCATTCATTATTCGGTATTCGGCCTTCGGCCAAGCGTTTAAATTTTTTTCGGCTTCGGGCACAAATTTTCATTTCGTTGCATCCCTAATATATATGTGTGTGTGTGTGTGTGTGTATGTATGAATACGTATGTATATGTGCATGTATGTATGAATATATATATATTAAGGGTGGGCAAATTAATGCGTTAATTATGAGTTAAATCATCAATCTATTAACGCCGACAATTATTTTATCGCACATTTGCGTATGTTGTTTACATGCTTTTATTTTGTTAACGCCTTTTCTTAACAAGATGGCGTCGCCCGGCGTCAAGGGGCTCTTGGTAAAGATGGAACATTTGGCAAAAATACCGGACAATTCTGCAAATTTCCTGGCTGGCTTACAGCGTGGTCACTCCGGGATCACTTACGACCGCCAGACAATTCTGAATGTGGATAGATCGGGCCGTTTTGGACTGAATGAGGCGTGCTTGCTAGACCGGCTAGCTAGCATGGGAATACTTTGCCGGCTACATCCAGCGGCCTGTGAAGCAGCGGAGTATATGTGTTGTCTGTCTATTTATGAATAATGCAGACCAGGAGTGTTGGCTGAGTTCTTAACGTTTACTTTCAGAGCGTGCATATCACAACATACAAGATGCCGTCATGGCGACACAACCTATACCGGGCTACCGCGCATGCTCGTCACTCCTGTTGCATGCTGGGTAGGGTAGTTCTTTTATTCCCTGGCTCATAACATCACAATATAGTACCATGTATATGATGCCTTCAGTTTATCAAAGCACCAAGCAAACAATCGGAAAATTCCCATCATATCAATTCCTAGATATGGTCATAATTATTTTAAGTGCGCTACGCAGAATAAACACAACATTATTAATATTGCTACTACGGATAATTTGATCAAAAATTCCCTAAAACAGCCCACTACCTATAATATAATATAGGTTTTTTAAACATAAAATCCCTGATAAAAAAAAATGTTTCTGCTGTTACCTCAGAAATTGCCTGTTCAGATGTTATGATTGTGGCTCAGAGATTTGTATGTAGATTATATTTATTTTCCATAACAAACAGGATAACTTAAATACCCTGGCAGTGGCAATAAGCTTAAATGTTTGTGTTTACATTTTTGGAGTTGATTTTCATCAAATATGCTATTTAACTGCTACTGTTTAACAAGGACTGATTTAAATTGTGTTTGCACAACAAATGTTTTGGCGCTTTTGTTCATGTGGGAGAATATTCCAATAAAGGTGCACTACACACTACTTTTGAATTCATTATTGGGCTTTGTGTATACAATGCAGTTAATCTCGATTAATCAGAGAAATAGTGCGATTAAATCGATTAAAATTTTAATCGTTGCCCAGCCCTAATATATATATATATAAATGTGTGTGTGTGTGTATGTATGTCAAAACCTTTTTTTCCATCAAAATTTTAAATCTATCAGATTATACAATCATGAATCAGACCACCAGACGATGATTAAGTTCAGAGAATTTATCGCTCTAAAGACGGCAGCTGCTGTATTATTTATAACATCTTGAGTGTCTGTGCTGTGAAATAAATTATTTGTTTTTGCACATGCAGATGTGTAAATGTGCTGTCCTACAACATTGGAGTTCTAACGGGCAACTGGAGGTTACTCCTTTTTGCTCGGGGTGTCTTAGAGTAATATTAGCCTCTTCTATATCCCTCCACAGAAATTTAACACAGTTTAACACCTTCTCCCGTTCTGTGTTGAGCTGCCATCCACCCTGGCCTCCGAACATGCTGACATTTAAATGCCCGCCATGTTAAGGCCGTGTGCCTTGGGAAACAAGTTCACACACACACAACGCTGATTAAGTGCATCTCTGATGGGTAAAATCTTCTTGGGTTTTCACAGTGTAGTAGGAGTTTTTAATCTGGTGTCTCTGGTGACAATCCACGCTGGTGCACTGCTGGTGATGCACTTTAAATCACCCAGCAGTGATCGGCAAGCCCGAGGAGCCAAGTTTCATTGGAATCCGTTGTAGTCTTCCTGGGAATCACAATACGGCTGATTGTTTGCTCGCCACGTTGTTATGCAGTCAATTGATCAGCGGTCTTGAATTGGAGCAATTCATCCCTAATCTCAATGAGATATCTTTTGGCTTTAAGACCGTGACAAAGGCCATTGTTGGTGACCGTGGTAACATTATTCTGAAGAAGCGCAACATCATGTAAGCTCAGGTTAGAGTAGCTCACAAAGGGAGTACATCAGCATGTGATAATATATCCTCAAGTGACAGTTCAATCAATCAATCAATGTTTATTTATATAGCCCCAAATCACAAATGTCTCAAAGGACTGCACAAATCATTACGACTACAACATCCTCGGAAGAACCCACAAAAGGGCAAGGAAAACTCACACCTGTTGCTAATTTCAAAGCCGCTGCAGGCCCGCAGGCCACACCCCAATCCAAATGTTGATCTGGATCAGCCCCAAAACACCAACAACCCCTGCTCCTGAAAGTTTCATCAAAATGTCCCCATAACTATTTGACCTATCTATAACGGAATTAAATAACAGAGTGAAGCCTCGTCAGTCATCCAATCTCTTTTTCTCTGTGGTGGAGGCGGGGCTGCTTGCATACGCACAGACGCAGGGAAGTAGATGCTTGTATCGTAAACGTAATATAGACGTTATGATATGTAAAAAGTGGGCATTACGGAAGCTGGCCTGCATGATATGGATGCTATAAAATAGATACATTCGGCACAATACGAAGGTCCTTAGTTCAATCTTGGGCTCGGGATCTTTCTGTGCACAGTTTGCATGTTCTCCCCATGACTGCGTGGGTTCCCTACGGGTACTCCGGCTTCCTCCCACCTCCAAAGACATGCACCTGGGGATAGGTTGATTGGCAACACTAAATTGGCCCTAGTGTGTGAATGTGAATGTTGTCTGTTTATCTGTGTTGGCCCTGTGATGAGGTGGCGACTTGTCCAGGGTGTACCCTTCCATCCATCCATCCATCCATTTTCAGGGCCAACATACTTTAGACGATGTATGTTAAAGGGGAACATTATCAGCAGACCTATGTAAGCGTCAATATATACCTTGATGGTGCAGAAAAAAGACCATCTATTCTTTTAACCAATTTCCAAACTCTAAATGGGTGAATTTTGGCGAATTAAACGCCTTTCTGTTTATCGCGCTGGAGGCGATGACGTCAGAATGTGACGTCGCCGAGGTAACACACCCACCATTTTCATTTTCAACACATTACAAACACCGGGTCTCAGCTCTGTTATTTTCCGTTTTTTTGACTATTTTTTGGAACCTTGGAGACATCATGCCTCGTCGGTGTGTTGTCGGAGGGTGTAACAACACTAACAGGGAGGGATTCAAGTTGCACCACTGGCCCCAAGATGCCAAAGTGTCTGCCGCCAGACCCCCGTTGAATGTGCCAGAGTGTCTCCACATTTGACCGGCGATGCTAAGACAGACATGGCACAGAGATGTATGGATAACCTGCAGATGCATTTAAACAATAGTCAACGAAATCACAAAGGTGAGTTTTGTTGATTTTGACTGCCAGCTAATCGGTGCTAACATGCTATTTACCGGCGGTGCTAAAGCAGACACTGAACAGAAATGTATGGATAACCTGTAGATTCATTTGCAACTATATTACGTTTCCTTCCACCCACATTTAATGCGAAACAAACACTTACCAATCGACGGATTTAAGTTGCTCCAGTGTCAAAAGATGCGGAAGTCCTGATCGTTTGGTCCGCACATTTTACCGGCGATGCTAACGCAGCTATTCGGCCATGCTATGGCTATGAATAGCGTCAATAGCTATTCGCTCAAAAGTTTCAGTTTCTTCTTCAATATTTTCATACTCCAACCATCTGTTTCAATACATGCGTAATCTGTTAAATCGCTGAAGTCGCTGAAATCCGAGTTTGAATCCGAGCTAATGTCGCTATATCTTGCTGTGGTATTCCCATTGTTTGTTTACATTGGCAGCACTGTGTGACGTCACAGGGAAATGGCCAGTGTCTTCGCAGAGAGCGAAAATAAGGCACTTTAAAGCTTTATTTAGGGATATTCCGAGACCGGTAAAATTTTGAAAAAAAATACCACAAGCCACTGGGAACTGATTTGTATTGTTTTTAACCGTTTTGAAATTGTGATAATGTTCCCCTTTAAGACATAATAGCTTTGATGTGCAAATACGCTGTATTCTCAACGTAATGTAGTGTAAACAAAGGTGGATGGATCCATACCAATATCGATAGTAACTAGATGCGCAATTCCTGAAGAAATTGCGTTTAAACATTCCAATGCTGGAGTTGAACTTCAAAATGACTAATGGTTGAAAGGGGGCATGCAATTCTTGAACAGGCTGAATATTTTGTAGTTGAAACGGTTTGAATCAGATACAAAACTTTACCTTTTGTCCTGATTCAGTGGAACGGTTCAAGGGAGTTGAAAATTGTGGGAGGAGAAGTCATCTGAAAAAATGGTTTGAAAAAAACGGGAATTCTAGAAATTCCTGGAATTTTTTTTAACTTGCAAAAATAATAGTTTGAATGTCCAGGATGCATGTAACGTTGAAGTTGGAACGGTTTGAATCGGATTTTAAAAAATGTGGGATTTGTGCAACTTTGAAAAATGTCCCATTCTTTTCAATAGGAATTTCATGGAAATTTGGGAATTTCGGGAAAAGCTGGAATTTGTGAATGAGTTTGAATTGTTGGTGTTGGAATTTTTCCAATCCGTCAGGAAATGTTGAAGAAATAACATTTCTAATTGAGAAATAGTATAAGGGAATACCTGGAATTTCAGGAAAAATGGAAATTTTTACAGTTCAAAAAATAACAGTGTTTTGTCCTGGTTAAGAGGAATGATTTTCAAGTTGGTTGAAAAATGTGGAAGGAGTAAAAAAGTATTTTAAATAACACGAATTCTGGGAATTCCTGGAGTTGTTTTGAACCTGGAAAAATTATAGTTTGAATATTGAGGCTGAGTGGAATGTGTTGAAGTTGCAATGGTTTGAATCGGTTAAAATGGTGGAAGTTTGAAAAATGTCCCATTCTTTTCAATGGGAGTTTCATGGAAATTTGGGAATTTTGTGAAAAGCTGGAATTTGTGAATGAGTTTGAATTGTTGGTGTTGGTATTTTTCCAATCCGTCAAGAAATGTTGAAGGAATAACATTTCTAATTGAGAAATAGTATAAGGGAATACCTGGAATTTCAGGAAAAATGGGAATTTTTACAGTTCAAAAAACAACTTAGTGTTTTGTCCTGGTTAAGATGAATGATGTTTTTGGTGAAACGGTGGAAGTTGGTTGAAAAATGTGGAAGGAGTAAAAAAGGATTTGAAATAACACGAATTCTGGGAATTCCTGGAGATGTTTTGAACCTGGAAAAATTATAGTTTGAATATTTAGGCTGAGTGGAATGTGTTGAAGTTGCAATGGTTTGAATCGGTTGAAATTGTGGAATTTTGAAAAATGTCCCTGGAAAACCTGGAATTCTGGGGAATCTGGGAATTTTTTGAATTTGTCAAAATAGAATGAACAGTTTGAAGTTGGATCGATTTGAATCAGGTGAAAAATGTGTCAGGTAGAGCGTGACAAAATCTGGAGAAGTAGACAGGAATTCTGGGAATTCCTGGAGTTGTTTTGGACCTGGAAAAATTATAGTTTGAATATTTAGGCTGAGTGGAATGTGTTGAAGTTGCAATGGTTTGTGGGTTCTTCCGAGGATGTTGTAGTCGTAATGATTTGTGCAGTCCTTTGAGACATTTGTGATTTAGGGCTATATAAATAAACATTGATTGATTGATTGATGGTTTGAATCGGTTGAAATGGTGGAAGTTTGAAAAATGTCCCTGGAAAACCTGGAATTCTGGGGAATCTGGGAATTTTTTGAATTTGTCAAAATAGACTGAACAGTTTGAAGTTGGATCGATTTGAATCAGGTGAAAATGTGTCAGGTAGAGTGTGACAAAACCTGGAGAAGTAGAGGGGAATTCTGGGAATTCCTGGAGTTGTTTTGGAACTGGAAAAATTATAGTTTGAATATTTAGGCTGAGTGGAATGTGTTGAAGTTGCAATGGTTTGAATCGGTTGAAATAGTGGAAGTTTGAAAAATGTCCCTGGAAAACCTGGAATTCTGGGAATTTTTGGAATTTGTCAAAACCATTTGAATCAGGTGAAAAATGTGTCAGGTAGAGGAATAATAATAAATGTTGGTGTAGAAAACCAAGTACATTGTTATCATATTGCGGATATTCAGTGGTTGGATTGATATGTTTTATCGTAAAAAAAATATGTTGTCGTTTTTGTTATGGTTTACAAACTCAGAAAATAAGCATTATTATTCTACTTGAGGAAACAGAAGTACAGAACATCCAACGAGGGCTCACCCCCCCCATCATCGACTGTGAATTTCCCTCATAGTCCGTCAAGCCATTTAACCTAATTGGTGTGTTCTTCTTCTTGGTATACCATTGATCTTTGAAGATGGGACAAGACGAGTCATTGCTTCAATCCAATGGCTTCCATACCCCATAAACTGCACTATAACCAGGATTTAGAGGTCAGGGATGTAAATTTACTTTCCCGTCTCGTCTGGATACTGACATGTCCTCCGTCACGCCTCACTTAAAGCGGGCTATAAAACAAGTGAGTCGTGTGCAGCTGTATGTTTGTGTTTGTACTTTTATTGTTATCCTAGTCTAAAAGCTGTGAAGCTGAACATGGAACCTCAGTCTGTTTATTTTTTTGCCAATGAAAGGATGTGTCTGCTGTTAAAGAAGAGTGTGTTTTTGTACGATGATTGTGTGACCCTGACGTTAAAGGCCTACTGAAATGAGATGTTCTTATTCAAACGGGGATAGCAGGTCCATTCTATGTGTCATACTTGATCATTTCGCGATATTGCCATAGTTTTGCTGAAAGGATTTAGTAGAGAACATCGACGATAAAGTTCGCAACTTTTGGTGCTGATTAAAAAAGCCTTGCCTGTACCGGAAGTAGCAGACGATGTGCGCGTGATGTCACGGGTTGTGGAGCTCCTCACATCCTCACATTGTTTACAATCATGGCCACCAGCAGCGAGAGAGATTCATACCGAGAAAGCGACGATTTCCCAATTAATTTGAGTGAGGATGAAAGATTTGTGGATGAGGAAAGTGAGAGTGAAGGACTAGAAAAAAAAAGAATATATAGTGGGAGCGATTCAGATGTTATTAGACACATTTACTAGGATAATTCTGGAAAATCCCTTATCTGCTTATTGTGTTACTAGTGTTTAGTGAGATTATATAGTCGTACCTGTACAACATGAAGGTCGGCCCCACACCTTTCTTCAGCACCAGTCGACGGGTGGTAGCGATGCCCATATCAATCAATCAATCAATCAATCAATGTTTATTTATAGAGCCCCAAATAACAAATGTCTCAAAGGACTGCACAAATCATTACGACTACGACATCCTCGGAAGAACCCACAAAAGGGCAAGGAAAACTCACACCCAGTGGGCAGGGAGAATTCACATCCAGTGGGACGCCAGTGACAATGCTGACTATGAGGAACCTTGGAGAGGACCTCAGATGTGGGGGACCGAAAGCAATGGATGTCGAGCGGGTCTAACATGATACTGTGAAAGTTCAATCCATAGTGGCTCCAACACAGCCACGAGAGTTCAGTTCAAAGCGGATCCAAGACAGCAGCGAGAGTCCCGTCCACAGGAAACCATCTCAAGCGGAGGCGGATCAGCAGCGTAGAGATGTCCCCAACCGATACACAGGCGAGCGGTCCATCCTGGGTCTCGACTCTGGACAGCCAGTACTTCATCCATGGTCATTGGACCATGGATGAAGGAAGGGAGGGGGGGACATAGGAGAAAAAAGAAAAGAAGCGGCAGATCAACTGGTCTAAAAAGGAGGTCTATTTAAAGGCTAGAGTATACAGATGAGTTTTAAGGTGAGACTTAAATGCCCTTCGCAAGGGACCCTCTGCGAAACATGATCTCTCGAAATGATCGCTGCATAATACACTGTACTTTGTGTGTGTGGTCCAATCCAACGGTGTTCGCTTGACCGCTCTGTTTCATAGTATAGCTTCACCGTCATCTTTCAGGAATGTAAACAATGAAACACCGGCTGTGTTTGTGTTGCTAAAGGCGGCCGCAATACACCGCTTCCCACCTACAGCTTTCTTCTTTGACGTCTCCATTATTCATTGAACAAATTGCAAAAGATTTAGCAACACAGGTGTCCATAATACTGTGGAATTATGCGATGAAAAGAGACAACTTATAGCTGTGAACGGTGCTGGAACAAAATGTTAAAGTAGCAACGATTGTCACACACACGCTAGGTGTGGTGAAATGTGTCCTCTGCATTCGACCCATCCCCTTGTGGAGGGGAGGGGAGCAGTGGGCAGCAGCGGTGCAGCGCCCGGGAATCATTTATGTTGATTTAACCCCCAATTCCAACCCTTGATGCTGAGTGCCAAGCAGGGAGGCAATGGGTCCCATTTTTTTTATAGTCTTTGGTATGACTCGGCCGGGGTTTGAACTCCCAACCTACCGACTCTACAATGCGCATCATCATACCGCGACGTTTTAGCATGATACTTCCGCGCAGAATTTAAAATTGCAATTTATTAAACCAAAGCGGCCATATTGGCATGTGTTGCAATGTTAATATTTCATCATTGATATATAAACTATCAGACTGCGTGGTCGCTAGTAGTGGCTTTCAGTAGGCCTTTAAAAGGCTGGCCAGGTTTCAAAGCCGCAAGTCCAATCAAGATTGTAATTATTTTGTTTTTTTATCTTTTTTAAAGACTGCCGGTTGGCCGTCGGGAGCTTTTTCTGGAGCTATTTGGATAATTGAGTTCCAATTGAAGCCACATTTCCTCTACCTCGCCTCATCCAGCCTCACCATGGCAACATGTGTCACCTTGCCTTACGTGCCGGAGAGCTTCATCTATTCGTCTGAAGCAGGCGAGTGCATCACTTGATGGGGAGGGAAGGCAGAGAGAGGCGAGTTGAGGGTAGCGGGGACCCTGAAGGTGGGTAAGAGAGGCGAGTACTCTCCTCCTGACCTATTTAGATCATGCGAATGCTGCCCGGGGTCCTCCCAGGCGACATTTCTCACCTTCAGTAGACACTTCCCTTACCAAAGACCCGTCGTCATAAAGTATCTAATGGCTGCTAATGGACTCTGTCACTATCAGAATTCAACTTGATTAAGATTCCAGATCATGTTTGCTGGCTGTTCTTGCTTTATTGACGAGGGCGTCATGTTTGCAAATGATCAACCGCCCTCAGCACGGACGTTTGATGCTTGGACGGACCGTCAATGCCGCTGACCTAATTCATGGCCACCCAAAAAGCTGACTGGTATCTAATTGCTAATAAGCTCTTTCATCTCAGTGTGCGCAGTTTGTCTGTGTTGCAAAATCCTGAGGATTCTCCCTTAATCTCTCCGTTTGATTAAGTCGCGTAATGGATCTAGAAAGTAATCTGCTTAACAAAGTATCAATATATTTTTAATAGGGGTGGGCAAATTAGTGCGTTAATTACGCGTTAACTCATCAATCTATTAACGCCGACAATTATTTTATCGCAAATTTACGTATGTTGTTTACATGCTTTTATTTTGCTAACGCCTTTTCTTAACAAGATGGCGTCGAGGGGCTCTTGGTAAAGATGGAACATTTGGCAAAAATACCGGACAATTCTGCAAATGTCATGGCTGGCTTACAGCGTGGTCACTCCGGGATCACTTACGACCGCCAGACAATTCTGAATGTGGATAGATCGGGCCGTTTTGGACTGAATGAGGCGTGCTTGCTAGAGCGGCTAGCTAGCATGGGAATACTTTGCCGGCTACATCCAGCGGCCTGTGAAGCAGCGGAGTATATGTGTTGTCTGTCTATTTATGAATAATGCAGACCAGGAGTGTTGGTTGAGTTCTTAACGTTTGCTTTCAGAGCGTGCATATCACAACATACAAGATGTCGTCATGGCGACACAACCTAGCATGCTCGTCACTCCTGTTGCATGCTGGGTATGGTAGTTCTTTTATTCCCTGGCTCATAACATCACAATATAGTACCATGTGTATGATGCCTTCAGTTTATCAAAGCACCAAGGAAACAATCGGAAAATTCCCATCATATCAATTCCTAGATATGGTCATAATTATTTTAAGTGCACTACGCAGAATAAACACAACATTATTAATATTGCTACTACGGATAATTTGATCAAAAATTCCCTAAAACAGCCCACTACCTATAATATAGGTTTTTTAAACATAAGATCCCTGATAAAAAAAAAAAATGTTTCTGCTGTTACCTCAGAAATTGCCTGTTCAGATGTTATGATTGTGGCTCAGAGATTTGTATGTAGATTATATTTATTTTCCATAACAAACAGGATAACTTAAATACCCTGGCAGTGGCAATAAGCTTAAATGTTTGTATTTACATTTTTGGAGTTGATTTTCATCAAATATGCTATTTAACTGCTACTGTTTAACAAGGACTGATTTAAATTGTGTTTGCACAACAAACGTTTTGGCGCTTTTGTTCATGTGGGAGAATATTCCAATAAAGGTGCACTACACACTACTTTTGAATTCATTATTGGGCTTTGCGTATACAATGCAGTTAATCGCGATTAATCGGAGAAATACTGCGATTAACTTTGATTAAAATTTTTAATCGTTGCCCAGCCCTAATTTTGAACAATTCTGTCATTTCTGATTAATGTTGATTTAGATGCTGTGTGCCATAAGTATGTTAGACCCGCTCGACATCCATTGCTTTTGTCCTCTCCAAGGTTCTTATAGTCATCATTGTCACCGACGTCCCACTGGGTGTGAGTTTTTTCCTTGCCCTTTATGTGGGCCTACCGAGGATGTCGTAGTGGTTTGTGCAGCCCTTTGAGACACTAGTGATTTAGGGCTATATATGTAAACACTGATTGATTGATTGATTGATGAGTACTGTCCCAATCAATCATACGTCTATGAGAAAGAAAGAGTGAGAAACCCCTGAAGTATAATGCCCGCAGCTAAAAGCAACTGCGTGAGAACGTATACTCGGATATCACGATGTAGTCATTTTCTATATCGCACAGAGACAAACCCGCAATTTATCGAGTATATCCGATATATTGCCCAGAGTATTAAATTCTGTCCTCTTCCTGCTTTGATCATGTAAACCCCGCCTCATTTAGCACACACACAGGCTTGTATTTATTATGTTTATTGTTGGCGATTTGGCAAAGTTACTCATCATTAGATATATGTAGCCTGCATGACTGCAAATTGTTGGTCGCTTCTCTGAGACAGCTTTTGTTTGCCGACATCTGCGTGTCCACCAGACCCACACAGCTGTTAATGAGAGCCATGCGCGTCAGTCATCTTGGTTTTATCAACAATGTTTAATATAATGTAGATGTTAATTTGTACAATCTGTTTTTTTAAACCACTATTTGTAACACATGACAGCTGTTGCTGGTGTAATATGTTTTGGTTGAGAAAAGTGTCATTTTGAGCCAGTGGCAGCAGATTTATACATCTTGAGTTAAGGTGTACAGTGCACTACTTGCTTGTAACCAGCGTAAGCGCTGTTAAAGGGGAACATTATCACAATTTCAAAAGGGTTAAAAACAATAAAAATCAGTTCCCAGAGGCTTGTTGTATTTTTTGAAGTTTTTTTCAAAATTTTACCGGTCTCGGAATATCCCTAAATAAAGCTTTAAAGTGCCTTATTTTCGACTCTCTGCGAAGACACTGGCCATTTCCCTGTGACGTCACACAGTGCTGCCAATACAAACAAACAATGGGAATACCACAGCAAGATATAGCGACATTAGCTCGGATTCAAACTCGGATTTCAGCGGTTTAAGCGATTCAACAGATTACGCATGTATTGAAACAGATGGTTGGAGTATGAAAATATTGAAGAAGAAACTGAAGCTATTGACGCTATTCATAGCCATAGCATGGCCGGATAGCTGCGTTAGCATCGCCGGTAAAATGTGCGGACCAAACGATCAGGACTTTCGCATCTTTTGACTCTGGAGCAACTTAAATCCGTCGATTGGTAAGTGTTTTTTTTCGCATTAAATGTGGGTGGAAGGAAACGTAATATAGTTGCAAATGCATCTGCAGGTTATCCGTACATCTCTGTACCATGTCTGCTTTAGCACCGCCGGTAAATAGCATGTTAGCATCGATTAGCGTAGCATGTTAGCATCGATTAGCTGGCAGTCAACATCAACAAAACTCACCTTTGTGATTTCTGAGACTTTATTGTTGCAAATGCATCTGCAGGTTATCCATACATCTCTGTGCCATGTCTGTCTTAGCATCGCCGGTCAAATGTGGAGACACTCTGGCACATTCAATGGGGGTCTGGCGGCAGACACTTTGGCATCTTGGGGCCAGTGGTGCAACTTGAATCCCTCCCTGTTAGTGTTGTTACACCCTCCGACAACACACCGTTGAGGCATGATGTCTCCAAGGTTCCAAAAAAATAGTTAAAAAAACGGAAAATAACAGAGCTGAGACCCGGTGTTTGTAATGTGTTGAAAATGAAAATGGTGGGTGTGTTACCTCGGCGACGTCACATTCTGACGTCATCGCCTCCAGAGCGATAAACAGAAAGGCGTTTAATTCGCCAAAATTCACCCATTTAGAGTTCGGAAATCGGTTAAAAAAATAGATGGTCTTTTTTCTGCACCATCAAGGTATATATTGACGCTTACATAGGTCTGCTGATAATGTTTCCCTTTAAGCCAATATCTACGAGTTTGCCATCCAAAAAAAAAAGATGTGGGCTACATCCATGCACTGACAATTTGGTCACATTACTTTACCCCCGATTATCAAGAAACAAATGGCTTCAACTGAATAAAATAATGGACTGGCCCAGACAGAGCCCAGACCCACATCCAGTGTAAAACTCCAATGGTGGGTGTGCCTATTGCCAAATAAAACAAAATTCTTGAACAATATGCTATATTCGTTTGTATTTTATTCTTTTTGTCATATTTTTTTAATTCCCTTATTAGAGCACTCTGTATAATTTGTCTACCCACGATTTTCTCTTAATTTAATCGTACCTCGTTTATCGATTTTAATTGGTTACAGACATTTCTACGTAAAGGTATCAATAATTATAATTGGAATATTTTCATAGTTGTGGCATAAAAAAGTGCTTCTCAATGCTTAGTATCAAGAGAACCCTTTTAGACATGAAATAAGGTGATGGTCTTGGTAGATTTATTTATGTAGCACAAATTAAAAACAGACTACCGCCCCAAAGTGCTGTATAGAATAAAACATAAAGGTAAAAAATTAAAATTGATATTATTAATCAAAACCACATTAAAGGGGAACATTATCACGATTTCAAAAGGGTTAAAAACAATAAAAATCAGTTCCCAGTGGATTGTTGTATTTTTTGAAGTTTTTTTCAAAATTTCACCGGTCTCGGAATATCCCTAAATAAAGCTTTAAAGTGCCTTATTTTCGCTATCTTCGATGCCACTATCCGTTTCCCTGTGACGTCACACAGTGCTGCCAATACAAACAAACAATGGGAATAGCACAGCAAGATATAGCGACATTAGCTCGGATACAAACTCGGATTTCAGCGACTTAAGCGATTCAACAGATTACACATGTATTGAAACAGATGGTTGGAGTATGAAAGTATTGAAGAAGAAACTGAAGCTATTGACGCTATTCATAGCCATAGCATGGGCGAATAGCTGCGTTAGCATCGCCGGTAAAATGTGCGGACCAAACGATCAGGACTTTCGCATCTTTTGACACTGTCCATCCATCCATCTTCTTCCGCTTATCCGAGGTCGGGTCGCGGGGGCAACAGCCTAAGCAGGGAAACCCAGACTTCCCTCTCCCCAGCCACTTCGTCTTGCTCTTCCCGGGGGATCCCGAGGCGTTCCCAGGCCAGCCAGGAGACATAGTCTTCCCAACGTGTCCTGGGTCTTCCCCGTGGCCTCCTACCGGTTGGACGTGCCCTAAACACCTCCCTAGGGAGGCGTTCGGGTGGCATCCTGACCAGATGCCCGAACCACCTCATCTGGCTCCTCTCCATGTGGAGGAGCAGCGGCTTTACTTTGAGTTCCTCCCGGATGGCAGAGCTTCTCACCCTATCTCTAAGGGAGGAGGAAACTAATTTGGGCGACTTGTACCCGTGATCTTATCCTTTCGGTCATGACCCAAAGCTCATGACCATAGGTGAGGATGGGAACGTAGATCGACCGGTAAATTGAGAGCTTTGCCTTCCGGCTCAGCTCCTTCTTCACCACAACGGATCGATACAACGTCCGCATTACTGAAGACGCCGCACCGATCCGCCTGTCGATCTCACGATGGAACATGTCCACAAAAAAATCAAGCTGTCAACACTGAATGTTTCATTGTTGCATTTCTTTTCATTCATATTTTGTTGAAATATTATTCAATAAATATATTTATAAAGGATTTTTGAATTGTTGCTATTTTTAGAATATTTTTTTAAAATCTCCCGTACCCCTTGGCATACTTTCAAGTACCCCCATTTGAGAACCACTGCTCTAGTCTGCAGTCTCCACCTTCTGGTCACCTTTTATATTTGTTTAATCCAATATGATAAAAATGCCTGAGGCAAAGTTAATCAGTGGCCATGATAATTAACTCTGATTACTAGTGTGTGAATGTGAGTGTGAATGTTGTCTGTCTATCTGTGTTGGCCCTGCGATGAGGTGGCGACTTGTCCAGGGTGTACCCCGCCTTCCGCCCGATTGTAGCAGAGATAGGCGCCAGCGACCCCCAAAAGGGAATAAGCGGTAGAAAATGGATGGATGGATAGTTTGGCCAGTACAATTGTAGTATTGATCATATATTTCATCGAGCCATTTTTATGCTCAAATACTGACTTTAGGCAAAAAAAAAGTAATAGAATATGCTTTAAGAACAATTTTTGTAAGTGTGTGGTAGTTTTACGATGCACTGAGCTACAGACCAGTATTTTAACAGGGTTGACTCACCATATCCGCTTTCACTAATATGCGTTCGCTAAGTGTCCCCTGTCATCGGAATTACTGCATATTTTCATTTGTCTGAGTGCCTTTCCAAACGATAACGCATCCAAGACGCTACATTGCAGGCTTTTCGCTGTCACAAAGCCTCAGTGACGCCGTGCTGGATTTAAAAGAAAAAAATGAACTCACCCTTTAGCTGAGTTCTCATACTGTAAAGCCTCGCTTTTACGGCTTACGACTGTTCAACTGCAAGACCTGCTGCTCCAGATACCGGGTTCAAGAAGTCAGCTGTCGCAAACCATGCAAATGAGTTTTGAGGCTTTATTTTTTTTGCATAGCTTGTGGCTTTAGTAATGATGCTTCACATCTCATAGACCAGGGGTGTCAAACTCAAATACAGAGTGGGCCAAAATTTTAGCTTGTGGCGTTAGTAATGATGCTTCACATCTCATAGACCAGGGGTATCAAACTCAAATACAGAGTGTTGCCAAAATTTTAGCTTGTGGCGTTAGTAATGATGCTTTACATCTCATAGACCAGGGGTATCAAACTCAAATACAGAGTGTTGCCAAAATTTTAGCTTGTGGCGTTAGTAATGATGCTTTACATCTCATAGACCAGGGGTATCAAACTCAAATACAGAGTGGGCCAACATTTTAGCTTGTGGTGTTAGTAATGATGCTTTACATCTCATAGACCAGGGGTATCAAACTCAAATACAGAGTGTTGCCAAAATTTTAGCTTGTGGCGTTAGTAATGATGCTTTACATCTCATAGACCAGGGGTATCAAACTCAAATACAGAGTGTTGCCAAAATTTTAGCTTGTGGCGTTAGTAATGATGCTTTACATCTCATAGACCAGGGGTATCAAACTCAAATACAGAGTGGGCCAACATTTTAGCTTGTGGCGTTAGTAATGATGCTTCACATCTCATAGACCAGGGGTATCAAACTCAAATACAGAGTGGGCCAAAATTTTAGCTTGTGGCGTTAGTAATGATGCTTTACATCTCATAGACCAGGGGTATCAAACTCAAATACAGAGTGTTGCCAAAATTTTAGCTTGTGGCGTTAGTAATGATGCTTTACATCTCATAGACCAGGGGTATCAAACTCACATACAGAGTGTTGCCAAAATTTTAGCTTGTGGCGTTAGTAATGATGCTTTACATCTCATAGACCAGGGGTATCAAACTCAAATACAGAGTGTTGCCAAAATTTTAGCTTGTGGCGTTAGTAATGATGCTTTACATCTCATAGACCAGGGGTATCAAACTCAAATACAGAGTGTTGCCAAAATTTTAGCTTGTGGCGTTAGTAATGATGCTTTACATCTCATAGACCAGGGGTATCAAACTCAAATACAGAGTGGGCCAACATTTTAGCTTGTTGCGTTAGTAATGATGCTTTACATCTCATAGACCAGGGGTATCAAACTCAAATACAGAGTGGGCCAAAATTTTAAACGGAACAAAACCGAAGTTGAGCAAATGAACCTTTTAATAGGGACCCAAACAAGTTTTGCATTAAATATTGAACAAGCAAAGCTTACATAACTTTAGTGACGTGCAAAATCCAGTTTCAAATAATAATAATAATAATTAAAAAAATATATCAATGGCATATCAAATAAAATATAAATAAAAATGTAATGCCTTTTTTTCTATTTGCAATCTTCTGAGGTAAATATCAATTTTTTTCCACAGGCTAATAATAAATTTGAAAATAAAATAACAATAATGAATTAAAGCTGCAAGCAGCGTTGGTCGGGTCCGCCTTTGGCCGCTGCCAAGCCCTGGTCTAAGTCAGACCTACATAGAGGTCTTTGTTTCTTGTCTCTACGACATTCTTAACAGAAGTTACAAGCAGTTTTGTCTGGGTTTTTCCTAGGGGGCGCTGGAGCGCAATTTTGACTTTTGGGGTTTGTTTTTTTATTAGAAGGCAAGTTTCGCCAGTCCTGATGTGTGTGTAGAATTTGGTGAGTTTTGAAGCATGTTAAGGGGGTCAAATTACAGATCAGCGTTTCTGGATGTTGTTGATAAATGGCTTTCGCTTGGCATAGTAGAGCTTTAACTTGCACTTTGAAGCATTTTAAGGGGGTCAAATTACAGCTCAGAGAGGCAAAAATGACAATTTTTAGGAAACTTTGCGCAGGGGTTCTTTGAAGGCGCGTAAAATCAAAACCGGAGCAGTAATCAAAGCTTTGGATAGTTTTAATCAAAAGGGTTCAATCTCTCTCCTGTGCGAGTTTGAAGCCGAAACGACAAACGCACTCGGAGGAGTTTACGTTTGAAAAAGGTGACGTGTTTTTACAAAACTTTTATTCTGAAGGGGTAATTTTTAACTTCCTGTTGATTTTTGCCGAAGGATGTCAATTATCTAAATGTAGGTCTGAGTGAGACCTACATAGAAGTTTTTGTTTCATGTCTTTCCGGCATTCCTACTGGAAGTTACAAGCAATTTTGTTTGTGTTTTCTTCCTAGGAGCAGTTTTTGCTGTGTTTTATTCAAAAATTGCGCTAGTGCGCAATTTTGAGTATTGGGATTTGTTTTTTTCATTATATCGCAATTTTCGCCAGTCCTGATGTGTGTGCCAAGTTTGGTGAGTTTTGAAGCATTTTAAGGGGGTCAAATTACAGCTCAAAAAGGCAAAAATAGCATTTTTTTTGCGAAAATTTTGCTTTGAATGGGTTTTTGTAAAATTTCTGTTTTTTGCCCTAGAAGATACAATTATGAAATCTAGGTCTAAGTCAGCCCTACATAGAGGTTTTTGTTTCATGTCTCTACGACATTCCTAGCGGAAGTTACAAGCAGTCTGTTTTGTTTTTTTCCTAGGGGGCGCTAGCGCGCAAATTTCATTTTTGGGGTTTGGTTGCTTAATAAGTTGGGAAGGCATGCCAGACCGACGTGTGTATCAAATTTGGTGAGTTTTGAAGCATGTTCAGGGGCTCAATTTACAGCGCATAGGTGCGGAATAAAGAAAGAAAGAATAATAATAAAATGCACCAGTTTCAATAGGGTCCTTGGCCCATGGCAAAGGACTCCTGTGGAGTCCTTTGCCATGGGCCAAGGACCCTAATGAACCAAACATTCAAGCCTTGAAGTAGCAAGAGAAAATGCATGAATAAAACGTTAATTATTGGTCAGTTTGCTGGAAGTTTCCCGGAAGAGTTAGTGCCGCAAGGGGTTCTGGGTATTTGTTCTGTTGTGTTACGGTGCGGATGTTCACCTGAAATGTGTTTGTCACTCTTGTTTGGAGTGTGGCGCATATTTGTAACAGTGTTCAAGTTGTTTATACGGCCACCCTCAGTGTGACCTGTATGGCTGTTGACCAAGTATGCGTTGCATTCACTTGTGTGTGTGTGTAACAGCCACAAATATGTGACACGCTGTTAGTATGGAGGAAAAGCGGACATGACGACAGGTTGTAGAGAACGCTAAAGGCAGTGCCTGAAATCCACGCCCCCAATATAGTTGTCCAGGTGGAAATCGGTAGAAATTCGGGAGAATGGTTGCCCCGGGAGTCTACCGGGAAAATTAGGAGCGTTGGCAAGTATGAGTATTAGCGGTGAATGCGGTGTTACTGGGGCACCGACGCTGTATAACACCGGCGGGCCAGCTCTAATGCTAACTTGATATTGCCTCAAGGGCCAAATTAAATTACACGCCGGGCCAGATTTGGCCCTCGGGCCAGAGTTTGACACCCATGTTAGAGACGGTTGGACAAATCTAAACTGTGCACCAGACCCAAAGTGTCGAGCACGACGACGAGATTTAAATGAGATGTTCTTATTTAAACGGGGATAGCAGGTCCATTCTATGTGTCATACTTGATCATTTGGCGATATTGCCATATTTTTGCTGAAAGGATTTAGTAGAGAACATGCACGATAAAGTTCGCAACTTTTGGTCGCTAATAAAAAAGCCTTGCCTGTACCGGAAGTAGCAGACGATGTGCGCGTGACGTCACGGGTTGTGGAGCTCCTCACCTCTGGATATTGTTTACAATCATGGCCACCAGCAGCCAGAGCGATTCGGACGGGAGAAAGCGATGATTTCCCCATTAATTTGAGCGAGGATGAAAGATTTGTGGATGAGGAAAGTGAGAGTGAAGGACTTGAAAAAAAAGACTAGAGGGCAGTGGAAGCGATTCAGATGTTATTATACACATTTACTAGGATAATTCTGGAAAATCCCTTATCTGCTTATTGTGTTGTTAGTGTTTTAGTGAGGTTATACTGTTGTACGTGTACAACCTGAAGGTCGGCCCCGCACCTTTCTTCAGCACCAGTCGACGGGTGGTGGCGATGCCCATCTCTGCCCTTCGCCAGGGACTCTCTTCAAAACACGATCTTTCAAAATGATGGCTGCATAATACACTGTACTTTGTGTGTGTGGTCCAATCCAACCGTGTTCGCTTGACCGCTCTGTTCCATAGTAAAGCTTGACCGTCATCTTTCGGGAATGTAAACAATGAAACACCGGCTGTGTTTGTGTTGCTAAAGCCGGCCGCAATACACCGCTTCCCACCTACAGCTTTCTTCTTTGACGTCTCCATTATTCATTGATCAAATGGCAAAAGATTCACTAACACAGCTGTCCATAATACTGTGGAATTATGCGATGAAAAGAGATGACTTATAGTTTTGAACGGTGCTGGAACAAAATGTCCTCTACAATATGTGACGTAAAAGGCACGCGTCATCATACTTCTGCGCGAAATTTTAAATTGCAATTTAGTAAACTAAAGCGGCCGTATTGATAGATAGATAGATAGATAGTACTTTATTTATTCCGTCAGGAGAGTTCCTTCAGGAAAATTAAAATTTTCAGCACAATCCCATTCAAGATCAGCAAAACATTACAGGGAGACAGAACAGGATCGCTGACGGGTCTGCCGGCTTCCAGCGCCCCTTACAAAAAAGATGAGATACAGGTAAACAAGGGGGGGGGGGAATGGGAGAAAAAAATAGAAGATTAAAATAAAATAAAAAAATCGGTCTTAGCCTGGGCCCTGAAGAGGGGGTGCAGACTGAGGCCAAGGGAAAAAAATAGTTGTTAAGCTTCACCGTCATCTTTCGGGAATGTAAACAATGAAACACCGGCTGTGTTTGTGTTGCTAAACCGGCCGCAATGCACCGCTTCCCACCTACAGCTTTCTTCTTTGACGTCTCCATTATTCATTGAACAAATTGCAAAAGATTCAACAACACAGATGTCCATAATACTGTGGAATTATGCGATGAAAAGAGATGACTTATAGTTTTGAACGGTGCTGGAACAAAATGTCCTCTACAATATGTGACGTAAAAGGCACGCGTCATCATACTTCTGCGCGAAATTTTAAATTGCAATTTAGTAAACTAAAGCGGCCGTATTGATAGATAGATAGATAGTACTTTATTTATTCCGTCAGGAGAGTTCCTTCAGGAAAATTAAAATTTTCAGCACAATCCCATTCAAGATCAGCAAAACATTACAGGGAGACAGAACAGGATCGCTGACGGGTCTGCCGGCTTCCAGCGCCCCTTACAAAAAAGATGAGATACAGGTAAACAAGGGGGGGGGGGGGAATGGGAGAAAAAAATAGAAGATTAAAATAAAATAAAAAAATCGGTCTTAGCCTGGGCCCTGAAGAGGGGGTGCAGACTGAGGCCAAGGGAAAAAAATAGTTGTTAAGCTTCACCGTCATCTTTCGGGAATGTAAACAATGAAACACCGGCTGTGTTTGTGTTGCTAAAGCCGGCCGCAATGCACCGCTTCCCACCTACAGCTTTCTTCTTTGACGTCTCCATTATTCATTGAACAAATTGCAAAAGATTCAACAACACAGATGTCCAGAATACTGTGGATTTTTGCGATGAAAACAGACGACTTATAGCTGGGAATGATGCTGGAACAAAAAGTCCTCTTCAATCCGTGACGTCACACGCATACCGAGACGTTTCAGCAGGGGTGTACCCCGCCTCCCGCCCGATTGTAGCTGAGATAGGCGCCAGCGCCCCCCGCGACCCCAAAAAGAGAATAAGCGGTAGAAAATGGATGGATGGATGGATTTTGGCGCGAAATGTAAAATTGCTGGCATGTGTTGCAATGTTCATATTTCATCATTGATATACAAACTATCAGACTGCGTGGTCGCTAGTAGTGGCTTTCAGTAAGCCTTTTAAAGCATTTTCGCCGTGCTCATTTTTTTCCGTCCTATTTCCTTGGGTTTTTCCCTTTTCCTCTCTCAAATACCCCTCTTTCTGAGGTCCAGCTATCTCTTTTCATCTCCTCGTTTGCACTCTTGCCCCCAGCCTTTCCTCCGTCTTCAGGGTCTAAGATGGAGCGGCTCAGTCTTGCAGAGCTCACACTTAATTAGGCTTGGCCTTGTCACACATGGAGGGGCTGGAGCCAGAGCGCAGCTAAACCCAGTGGGGTAGGCAAGGACCGGGGATGGAGATGGCGAACAGTTGGCATCAATCTGTGTCGCCTGCTGCTCACAAAGGCAGCCGTGGCTTGAATCCTCTTCACAAGAACCCTTCCCGTGTGTCAGAGTAAATATAGCAATTTATTATTAAATCCTGGTATTCAGTGTTTGTCCATGCGGTTTTTTGATTTTGGATTCTTCCAAGATTTGCTGCGGCGCTGACCGTTTGTTTTTTGGGCCAATTTAGAGGAGGATGGCACGCACCAGCAGATCTGTTTTCCTTTTGTGATTTACTGGCAGCACCTCGAGGGAGGCAAGGGCGCCGTGTTCGCTCTGGATCATGTTCATTGAGGGGAGAGAATGTAGGGTTTTGAGATTATATATTTGTTTTGTTTGCACATCTGTAAATGTATTTGTTTATGTACATTTCAACCGACTGGTACTCCGGTATTTCTGCACAATGGATGGACATTTGTCTAAATGTGTGTTTGTTAGGGGTGTAACGGTACACAAATATTTTGGTTCGGTACGTACCTGGGTTTAGAGGTCACGGTTCGGTTCAGTAAGAAAACAACAAAATATACATTTTTTGGTTATTTATTTATGGTCCTGATGGCTTCATCTGACCGGGATCTTCAGCTCTCACTGGATCGGTTCGCAGCCGAGTGTGAAGCGACCGGAATGAGAATCAGCACCTCCAAGTCCGAGTCCATGGTTCTCGCCCGGAAAAGGGTGGAGTGCCATCTCCGGGTTGGGGAGGAGACCCTGCCCCAAGTGGAGGAGTTCAAGTACCTAGGAGTCTTGTTCACGAGTGAGGGAAGAGTGGATCGTGAGATGGACAGGCGGATCGGTGCGGCGTCTTCAGTAATGCGGACGTTGTACCGATCCGTTGTGGTGAAGAAGGAGCTGAGCCGGAAGGCAAAGCTCTCAATTTACCGGTCGATCTACGTTCCCATCCTCACCTATGGTCATGAGCTTTGGGTCATGACCGAAAGGATAAGATCACGGGTACAAGCGGCCCAAATGAGTTTCCTCATAACCTGTGTGTGTGTGTGTGTGTGTGTGTGTGTGTGTGTGTGTGTGTGTGTGTGTGTGTGTGTGTGTGTGTGTGTGTTCTGGAAATGCTGACTTAATGGGGACATTGCTCTGTCCTGATCAAAAACTTGGTCCCCATTCTAAATGATAACCTGTGTGTGTGTGTGTGTGTGTGTGTGTGTGTGTGTGTGTGTGTGTGTGTGTGTGTGTGTGTGTGTGTGTGTGTGTGTGTTCTGGCAATGCTGACTTAATGGGGACATTGCTCTGTCCTGATCAAAAACTTGGTCCCCATTCTAAATGATAACGTGCGTGTGTGTGTGTGTGTGTGTGTGTGTGTGTGTGTGTGTGTGTGTGTGTGTGTCTGTGTGTGTTCAGGGAATGCTGACTTAATGGGGACATTGCTCTGTCCTGATCAAAAACTTGCTCCCCATTCTAAATGATAACCTGTGTTTGTGTGTGTGTGTGTGTGTGCGCGTTTGTGTGTGTGTTCTGGCAATGCTGACTTAATGGGGATATTGCTCTGTCCTGATCAAAAACTTGGTCCCCATTCTAAATGATAACGTGTGTGTGTGTGTGTGTGTGTGTGTTTGTGTGTGTGTGTGTGTGTGTGTGTGTGTGCGTGTGTGCGTGTGTTTACAGTACAGGCCAAAAGTTTGGACACACCTTCTCATTCAATGTGTTATCTTTATTTTCATGATTATTTACATTGTCACTGAAGGCATCAAAACTATGAATGAACACATGTGGAGTTATGCACTTAACAAAAAAAGGTGAAATAACCGAAAACATGTTTTATATTCTACTTTCTTCAAAATATCCACCCTTTGCTCTAATTACTTTTTCGCACACTCTTGGCATTCTCTGGATGAGCTTCAAGAGGTAGTCACCTGAAATGGTTTTCACTTCACAGGTGTGCTTGCAGTTCATGCAGAGAATGGCTAGAGTGTGCAAAGCAATAATCAGAGCAAAAGTTTGCTGTTTTGAAGAAACTTTTGATGATATTGCGGACCGTAGATGGTGAAATCCCTAAATTCCTTGCAATAGCTGGTTGAGAAATATTGTTTGTAAACAATTCCATAATTTGCTCACACATTTGTTTGTTTGTGAATGACTGAGCATTTTCATGGCAGCTGCTTTTATACCCAATCATGGCACCCACCTGTTCCAAAATTATCCTGTTCAACTGTGGAATGTTCCAAATAAGTGTTTGACGAGCATTACTCAACTTTCTCAGTGTTTTTGGAAACATGTTGCAGACATCAAATTCCAAATGAGCTAATATTTGCAAAAAATAACGTTTTTCAGTTGGAACTTTAAGTATCTTGTCTTTGCAGTCTATTCAATTGAATATATGGTTGAAAAGGATTTGCAAATAAATGTATTCTGTTTTTATTTACCATTTACACAACGTGCCAACAAAAGCAGTGTTAGAAAAAGTTAAAGGGGAACATTATCACAATTTCAAAAGGGTTAAAAACAATAAAAATCAGTTCCCAGTGGCTTGTTGTATTTTTTAATTTTTTTTCAAAATTTTACCGGTCTCGGAATATTCTAAATAAAGCTCTAAAGTGCCTTATTTTCGACTCTCTGCGAAGACACTGGCCATTTCCCTGTGACGTCACACATCCATCCATCCATCCATCCATTTTCTACCGCTTATTCCCTTTCGGGGTCGCTGGCGCCTATCTCAGTTACAATCGGGCGGAAGGCAGGGTACACCCTGGACAAGTCGCCACCTCATCGCAGGGCCAACACAGATAGACAGACAACATTCACACTCACATTCACACACTAGGGCCAATTTTAGTGTTGCCAATCAACCTATCCCCAGGTGCATGTCTTTGGAAGTGGGAGGAAGCCCGAGTACCCGGAGGGAACCCACGCATTCACGGGGAGAACATGCAAACTCCACACAGAAAAATCCCGAGCCTGGATTTGAACCCAGGACTGCAGGAACTTCGTATTGTGAGGCAGACGCACTAACCCCTCTGCCACCGTGACGTCACACAGTGCTGCCAATACAAACAAACAATGGGAATAGCACAGCAAGATATAGCGACATTAGCTCGGATTCAAACTCGGATTTCAGCGACTTAAGCGATTCAACAGATTACGCATGTATTGAAACAGATGGTTGGAGTATGAAAATATTGAAGAAGAAATTGAAGCTATTGAGCGAATAGCTATTGACGCTATTCATAGCCATAGCATGGCCGAATAGCTGCGTTAGCATCGCCGGTAAAATGTGCGGACCAAACGATCAGGACTTTCGCATCTTGTGACACTGGAGCAACTTAAATCCGTCGATTGGTAAGTGTTTTTTTCGCATTAAATGTGGGTGGAAGGAAACGTAATATAGTTGCAAATGCATCTACAGGTTATCCATACATCTCTGTGCCATGTCTGCTTTAGCACCGCCGGTAAATAGCATGTTAGCATCGATTAGCGTAGCATGTTAGCATCGATTAGCTGGCAGTCAACATCAACAAAACTCACCTTTGTGATTTCGTTGACTATCGTTTAAATGCATCTGCAGGTTATCCATACATCTCTGTGCCATGTCTGTCTTAGCATCGCCGGTCAAATGTGGAGACACTCTGGCACATTCAATGGGGGTCTGGCGGCAGACACTTTGGCATCTTCGGGCCAGTGGTGCAACTTGAATCCCTCCCTGTTAGTGTTGTTACATCCTCCGACAACACACCCACGAGGCATGATGTCTCCAAGGTTCCAAAAAATAGTCAAAAAAACGGAAAATAACAGAGCTGAGACCCGATGTTTGTAATGTGTTGAAAATGAAAATGGTGGGTGTGTTACCTCGGTGACGTCACAATCTGACGTCATCGCCTCCAGCGCGATAGACAGAAAGGCGTTTAATTCGCCAAAATTCACCCATTTATAGTTCGCAAATCAGTTAAAAAAATAGATGGTCTTTTTCCTGCACCATCAAGGTATATATTGACGCTTACATAGGTCTGCTGATAATGTTCCCCTTTAAATTCCTAGAGCCCAAAAAAAGTCTGCGGGCTATAGAGCGTTTTCCGTTCGGGCCCCAGTACTCTGGAATGCCCTCCCGTTAACAGTTCGAGATGCTATCTCAGTAGAAGCATTTAAAACTCATCTGTATACTCTAGCCTTTAAATAGACCTCCTTTTTAGACCAGTTGATCTGCCGCTTCTTTTCTTTTTTCTCCTCTGTCCCCCCCTCCCTTGTGGAGGGGGTCCGGTCTGATGACCATAGATGAAGTACTGGCTGTCCTGAGTCGAGACCCAGGATGGACCGCTCGCCTGTGTATCAGTTGGGGACATCTCTACGCTGCTGATCCGCCTCCGCTTGAGATAGTTTCCTGTGGACGGGACTCTCGCTGCTGTCTTGGATCCGCTTTGAACTGAACTCTCGCGGCTGTGTTGGAGCCACTATGGATTGAACTTTCACAGTATCATGTTAGACCCGCTCGACATCCATTGCTTTCGGTCCCCTAGAGGGGGGGGGGGGTTGCCCACATCTGAGGTCCTCTCCGAGGTTTCTCATAGTCAGCATTGTCACTGGCGTCCCACTGGATGTGAATTCTCCCTGCCCACTGGGTGTGAGTTTTCCTTGCCCTTTTGTGGGTTCTTCCGAGGATGTTGTAGTCGTAATGATTTGTGCAGTCCTTTGAGACATTTGTGATTTGGGGCTATATAAATAAACATTGATTGATTGACATTGAAATATTTGCTTAGTTATTAGCTTAGTGTTGTTCCAATGACTTAGGACACAATATAGGCAAGTAGCGTGCCGTGTGCAAAAAAAAAAAAAAAAAAAAAATTCCTTCTGCAGAAAGCACACATCACAGCTTTAGCTTCGGAATATTAAAAAAAAAAATGCTGGTTTTGCTGGAAGGTTGCTGTTGCCCTTTAGAGCACAGACACTGCAGCATGGCACACTTCTGCACAGCCTGTATTCGCCTGTGCAAAAAAAAAATAATTCCCCCATCTTAACGATATGAAGAGCCATTTTGATGAAGAATTACCTTCTCTCCTTTGCGACTGTGTGTGTGTGTGTGTGTGTGTGTGTATGTGTATATGTGTGTGTGTGTGTGTTCGCCTGACATAAAAAAGAGAAAATCCCACTTGAGCTGCGACATTGTGCCTGTGTAGCAGAAACATACATAGACTATACATCAAAGGCAAGCAGGAGTGCACATTGAGGGGAAAGGCGGTTTAATGATGGCAGCAGTCTGGAGTGTTAATGTGGATCTGCTAAGGAGGAGCCTTGATGACAGTATTATTCCCCAGCCTAAGCCTTCTCACTAAATGCCTCAATGTGCTTAAAGCAGTGGTTCTTAACCCTGTTGGAGGTACCGAACCCCACCAGTTTCATACGTGCATTCACCGAACCCTTCTTCATGTCTGCTTATAACAGAGCGACAGGTGATTAGATAAAAAGGCCCAGGTGGGCCTTCTACGCACCTGTCGCTGATTTCCAGGCCGGTCCTGGCAACACCCTGCTTCGCTGCAGGCCACGTCCCCTCCACAGTTAGCATCAGAATAACAATGATACTCCAAAGAATAAGAGACTTATTATACTCTAGAAATGTTGGTCTCACTTAAAAATGCACGCGTTTAGTTGTGTTCAGTGTTCGAAAAAAATATTATATGGCTCTTTCAGAAATATGTGAATTGTGAATTATATTTTATATAGCGCTTTTCTCTAGTGACTCAAAGCGCTTTACATAATGAAACCCAATATCTAAGTTACATTTAAACCAGTGTGCGTGGCACTGGGAACAGGTGGGTAAAGTGTCTTGCCCAAGGACACAACGGCAGTGACTAGGGTGGCAGAAGCGGGAATCGAACCTGCAACCCTCAAGTTGCTGGCACGGCCGCTCTACCAACCGAGCTATCCCGCCCCAAATATTTTAAAATATTTGGCTTTCTTGGCTCTCTCAGCCCAAAAAGGTTCCCGACCCCTGCTGTAGAGTAATGCCCGCAGCTAAAAGCAACTGCATGAGAACGTACACTCGAATATCACGATAGTCATTTTTATATCGCACAGAGACAAACCCGCAATATATCGAGTATATCAATATATCGCCCAGCCCTACTTCAAGTGTTGTAATATGTGCTGCGATGAGTTTTACATCTGAATGTTGCTTCTGTTTTTGCAGGTTCTACATACAGCGTCCTTTCCACCATGCCTTCCGACTCCGAGAGCAGCAGCTCCCTCAGCAGCGTCGGTACGTACGATCTAAAACAGGGGTCTCAAACGCAATTTACCTGGGGGGCCACTGGACGCAGAGTCCGGGTGAGGCTGTGCCACGAGAAAAGAGTTCTTAAGAGAATATGTTGCATATTCCTCAGCATGTCTAGTTGTATAATGATTAGGGCTGGGCAACGATTAAAAATTTTAATCGAAGTTAATCGCACTATTTCTCCGATTAATCACGATTAACTGCACTGTATACGCAAAGCCCAATAATGAATTCAAAAGTAGTGTGTAGTGCACCTTTATTGGAATATTCTCCCACATGAACAAAAGCGCCAAAACATTTGTTGTGCAAACACAATTTAAATCAGTCCTTGTTAAACAGTAGCAGTTAAATAGCATATTTGATGAAAATCAACTCCAAAAATGTCAATACAAACATTTAAGCTTATTGCCACTGCCAGGGTATTTAAGTTATCCTGTTTGTTATGGAAAATAAATATAATCTACATACAAATCTCTGAGCCACAATCATAACATCTGAACAGGCAATTTCTGAGGTAACAGCAGAAACATTTTTTTTATCAGGGATCTTATGTTTGAAAAACCTATATTATAGGTAGTCGGCTGTTTTAGGGAATTTTTGATCAAATTATCTGTAGTAGCAATATTAATAATGTTGTGTTTATTCTGCGTAGTGCACTTAAAATAATTATGACCATATCTAGGAATTGATATGATGGGAATTTTCCGATTGTTTGCTTGGTGCTTTGATAAACTGAACGCATCATATACATGGTACTATATTGTGATGTTATGAGCCAGGGGAAAAAATAACTACCCTACCCAGCATGCAACAGGAGTGACGAGCATGCTAGGTTGTATGTTGTATGTTGTGATATGCACGCTCTGAAAGCAAACGTTAAGAACTCAGCCAACACTCCTGGTCTGCATTATTCATAAATAGACAGACAACACATATACTCCGCTGCTTCACAGGCCGCTGGATGTAGCCGGCAAAGTATTCCCATGCTAGCTAGCCGCTCTAGCAAGCACGCCTCATTCAGTCCAAAACGGCCCGATCTATCCACATCCAGAATTGTCTGGCGGTCCTAAGTGATCCCGGAGTGACCACGCTGTAAGCCAGCCATGACATTTGCAGAATTGTCCGGTATTTTTGCCAAATGTTCCATCTTTACCAAAAGCCCCTCCACGCCATCTTGTTAAGAAAAGGCGTTCACAAAATAAAAGCATGTAAACAACATACGCAAATGTGCGATAAAATGATTGTCGGCGTTAATAGATTGATGAGTTAACGCGTAATTAACGCATTAATTTGCCCACCTCTAATAATGACGTTTCAAGTTGTATTCCTTGTGCACCACAACGTTGTCTGTGCAAATAAGACAGGTCGGGGTGCACTTGTGCTCAACGAAGAAAGACTGCATCTCCCACTTTTCCTGGAATTGTCTTTGCCCATCATGAACCCTTCACTGCAGGCTTTGAAAAAGACATGTTTGGGGTTGCGGAATATATTTGTACTAAGCCGACGCACGGAGAATAATGTTATTTCTGCAATGTGTTGTTCCGCTTTTCCTTTCTAAAGCAACACGGCGGTTGACGGATAATATTACCGGGATAGCGAGCGCAAAAAAGTATCGAAATATATGTAGTGTTCATCGTCAGAGGCAATGCAAATTAAACAATACAAAAACAAATAACTGTTTGAATTAGGGCTGGGCGATATGGCCTTTTTTTAATATTTCGATATTTTTTGGCCACATCACAATACACGATATATATCTCCATATTTTGCCTTTGCCTTGAATGAACACTTGACACATATAATAACAGCAGTATGATGATTCTATGTGTCTACATTAAAACATTCTTCTTCATACTGCATTAATATATGCTACTTTTAAACTTTCATGCAGAGAGGGAAATCACAACTAAGTCAACTGACCAAAACTGTATTTATTAAGCAGTGGCATAAACGTTCATGTCATTTCCAAGATTGTCAGAGACATTTTAACTGACAAATAAAAATGAGCTGCATAATAGGAAATCAAATAGTCTGTCCTTCGTTATGTGGTAGGTTACTACGGACGTTATTAATTCTGTTGTTGACTATTTTTTTCATACGGTGTTGATCTGGAAATGTTTGCCTCTGAACTTTGATGGTGTGGCACCAAACAGAGATGTTGACATGCGGAGTAAGCACTCTTCATTCTCAAGCAGGTGACTTTTCAAATGATGCTACATATTAGCAGTAATGCTACTTTTTGTAGCAACGCTGTTGGCCCACACTTGACAAATTACAGTTGTCTGTTTGACATATTCCCACTTGAAGCCAAACCATGCTAGAGGACCCATTACCTCCCTAAAAAACGTTAAAGGGGAACATTATCACAATTTCAAAAGGGTTAAAAACAATAAAAATTAGTTCCCAGGGGCTTGTTGCATTTTTTTTAATGTTTTTTTCAAAATTTTACCGGTCACGGTATATCCCTAAATAAAGCTTTAAAGTGCCTTACTTTCGCTATCTTCGAAATCACTATCCATTTCCCTGTGACGTCACACAGTGCTGCCAATGTAAACAAACAATGGGAATACCACAGCAAGATATAGCGACATTAGCTCGGATTCAAACTCGAATTTCAGCGACTTAAGCGATTCAACAGATTACGCATGTATTGAAAAAGATGGTTGGAGTATGAAAGTATTGAAGAAGAAACTGAAGCTATTGAGCGAATAGCTTTTTGACGCTATTCATAGCCATAGCATGGCCGAATAGGTGCGTTAGCATCGCCGGTAAAATGTGCGGACCAAACGATCAGGACTTTCGCATCTTTTGACACTGGAACAACTTAAATCAGTCGATTGGTAAGTGTTTGTTTCTCATTAAATGTGGGTGGAAGGAAACGTAATATAGTTGCAAATGCATCTACAGGTTATCCATACATCTTGTGCCATGTCTGCTTTAGCACCGCCGGTAAATAGCATGTTAGCATCGATTAGCGTAGCATGTTAGCATCGATTAGCTAGCAGTCACGCCGCAACCAAATATGTCTGATTAGCACATAAGTCAACATCAAAAAACTCACCTTTGTGATTTCGTTGACTTTATCGTTGCAAATTCATCTGCAGGTTATCCATACATCTTGTGCCATGTCTGCTTTAGCACCGCCGGTAAATAGCATGTTAGCATCGATTAGCGTAGCATGTTAGCATCGATTAGCTAGCAGTCACGCCGCAACCAAATATGTCTGATTAGCACATAAGTCAACATAAAAAAACTCACCTTTGTGATTTCGTTGACTTTATCGTTGCAAATGCATCTGCAGGTTATCCATACATCTCTGTGCCATGTCTGTCTTTGCCGGTAAAATGTGGAGCCACTTTGGTACATTCAATGGGGGTCTGGCGGCAGACACTTTGGCATCTTCGGGCCAGTGGTGCAACTTGAATCCCTCCTTGTTAGTGTTGTTACACCCTCCGACAACACACCGACGAGGCATGATGTTTCCAAGGTTCCAAAAAATAGTCGAAAAAACGGAAAATAACAGAGCTGAGACCCAATGTTTACAATGGGTTGAAAATGAAAATGGCGGCTGTGTTACCTCGGCAACGTCACATTCTGACGTCATCGCCTCCAGAGCCATAAACAGAACGGCGTTTAATTCTCCAAAATTCACCCATTTAGAGTTCGGAAATCGGTTAAAAAAATAGATGGTCTTTTTTCTGCACCATCAAGGTATATATTGAATCTGCTGATAATGTTCCCCTTTAACACTGTTACAAATGTGCGCCACACTGAACCCACGCCAACCAAGAATGATAAACACATTTCCCTAACACAACATAAACACAACAGAACAAATTCCCAGGATCCCTTGCAGCACTAACTCTTCCATGACGCTACAATTCCCCCCCCCCCAATCGCTAAATCCAATTAAATCTTCTTCCTCTGTGTCGCTTCTAAACAACTTTGCCAACTCCAAAGTTACACAATGGGCCGCTTCCTTCTATCGGTACGCCGCTTACATCAGAGTCACCGTACCTTGCGGTTCCAATAATTCCAGCCTTTCGTAATCCGGACGGGATGGTTTCGGTCGCCACTGAAGCCCATGCTTTGTCAATCCATACTGCTCCCACAGATTGCGCAGGACTGCCTTAAAGCCCTTCTCAGTTTTTAGAAGTTACCGCCCATGTTGAAGTGATCAATTTTTATAGGTACGGAAGTATTAGCAGGTAGCATCTTTTTTTTCCACAATGCACTTCTGCCATGACCCGCCCCCGCCAAATTTTTGGGGGCAGACATGCTTGTGTGCTGATTGCTGATATACGCCTAGTCTCTTACGTGAATGAGATAAATAATTTTTAGACTAATGCAGGGGTGTCAAATTCAAATACAGAGCGGGCCAAAATTTTAAACGGAACAAAGCCGCGGGCCAAGAATGAACAAATGAACCTTTTTAATAGGCACCCAAATAAGTTTTGCATTAAATATTGAACAAGCAAGGCTTATATAACTTTAGTGACATGCAAAATCCAGTTTAAATAATAATAATAATAAAAGAAATATCAATGGCATATCAAAAAAAGAATTTAAATAAAAATGCAATGCCTTTTTTTCCATTTGCAATCTTCTGAGGTAAATATCAATTTTTTTCCACCGCCTAATAATAAATTTGAAAATGAAATAACAATAATGAATGAACCAAACATTCAAGCCTTGAAGTAGCAAGAGAAAATGCATGAATAAAACGTTAATTATTGGTCAGTTTGCTGGAAGTTTCCCGGAAGAGTTAGTGCTGCAAGGGGTTCTGGGTATTTGCTCTGTTGTGTTACGGTGCGGATGTTCACCCGAAATGTTTTTGTCATTCTTGTTTGGTGTGGGTTCACAGTGTGGCGCATATTTGTAACAGTGCTAAAGTTGTTTATATGGCCACCCTCAGTGTGACCTGTATGGCTGTTGACCAAGTATGCGTGGCATTCACTTGTGTGTGTGTAAAAGCCACAAATATTATGTGACACGCTGTTAGTATGGAGGAAAATCGGACGTGACGACAGGTTGTAGAGAACGCTAAAGGCAGTGCCTTAAATGCACGCCCCCAATATAGTTGTCCAGGTGGAAATCGGTAGAAATTCGGGAGAATGGTTGCCCCGGGAGATTTTCGGGAGGGGCACTGAACTTCGGGAGTCTACTGGGAAACTTAGGAGGGTTGGCAAGTATGAGTATTAGCGGTGAATGCTGTGTTACAGCGGCACCGACGCCGTATAACACCGGCGGGCCAGCTCTAATGCTAAATTGATATTACCTCAAGGGCCAAATTTGGGCCAGAGTTTGACACCCATGCTGTAATGCATGGTGAATGTAATGCAGTTGTTGTATTGAACTTCCTGTTGATTTTAGTTGGGGGCGGTCAGTGTATGAAATATAGGTCTCAGTGAGACCTACATTGAGGTTTTTGTTTCATGTGTGTATGACAGTCTTACAGTTTTGTCTGAGCAGAAAGCCGCCATTTTGTGACAACAGCAGCAGCACAATTGTTCTTTGCGGGCTCATAAAATCCAAACCGAGGTAGTGATTAAAACTCTTTCTTTAACTTTTAACCAGAAGGGTTCAATCTCTCTTATGTGCGTATTTGAAGCCGAAACGACAAACGGCCTCAGAGGAGATAATGTTTTAAAAAAAAAAAAAAAGCGACATTTTTTAGCCAACGTTTGTATTGAAGTGGGAATAGCAAACTTCCTGTTGATTTTAGCCGGTGTGGTCTCTTTGGATGAAATATAGGCCTAACTGAGACCTACGTAGTGGTTTTGTTTCATGTTTCTACGACATTCCTACTGGAAGTTACAGTTTAGTTTGTGTTTTCTTCCTAGGGGGCAATTTTTAGTTTTGGGGTTGAGTTTTTTTGATTAAATCTCAATGTTTGCCAGTCCTGATTTGTGTGTCAAATTAGGTGAGTTTTGAAGCATGTTAAGGGGGTAAAATTACAGCTCAAAGCTGCGTAAAATATAATCAAATTTAAAAATAATTAAAACGATAGAAATTTAATAGGGTCCTTTTGTCCCAAAGGGACATTCGGTCCCTAATAAATATTTCTACACATAGAAGTAATCAAAGTGCCCTCTTTGGGGATTGTAATAGAGATCCATCTGGATTCATCAACTTCATTCTAAACATTTCTTCACAAAAAAATCAATCATTAACATCAATATTTATGGAACATGTCCACAAAAAATCTAGCTGTCAACACTGAATATTGCATTGTTGCATTTCTTTTCACAGTTTATGAACTTACATTCATATTTTGTTGAAGTATTATTCAATAAATATATTTATAAAGGATTTTTGAATTTTTGCTATTTTTAGAATATTTCTAAAAAATCTCACGTACCCCTTGGCATACCTTCAAGTACCCCCAGGGGTACGCGTACCCCCATTTGAGAACCACTGAGTTAGTAAATTAGATTATTTGCAGAGTAATGTTACAATGTTCATCAGATTGATAGCCTCAGGGAAGCCTTATGCATTATATATATATATATGTGTGTGTGTGTGTGTGTGTGTGTGTGTGTGTGTGTGTGTGTGTGTGTGTGTGTGTGTGTGTGTGTGTGTGTGTGTGTGTGTGTGTGTGTGTGTGTGTGTGTGTGTGTGTGTATATGTGTGTGTGTGTGTGTATATGTGTGTGTGTATGTATGTATATATATATATATGTATGTATATATATATATATATGTATGTATGTGTATATGTATGTATGTATGTGTATATGTATGTATGTATGTGTGTATATATATATATATATATATATATATATATTAGGGATGCACCGAAATGAAAATTTGTGGCCGAAGCCGAATAAAATTTAAACGCTTGGCCGAAGGCCGAATACCAAATAATGAATGCAGTTTTTCACAATTTTTTTAATATTGCATAAATAGCCTAGAATACATATTTAGACATGTTTTTCAAATAAAGTAATTTTTTATTGAATATCGACATTTTTTTAATATTCCAATAGCCTTTGCTTTTCAAAAAAAGAACAAAGTTTTTCATTTATATTAGGCCTTCAAACAAAACATGCATACCAAAAAAAATAAAGTGCATTAAAGTGGATAAACCCACAACAAATGAATTATTGTCCTTTTGGCAAAAGTCTGCTTAGCCACAGTAGATATGCTAATAATGTAAACAGAAGGCTCAAGTCAATCTCAATTAAGTGTGTGCTTGTAACCTCATACACTTATACAGGTAGCCTACACAACAGGCTAATAATGTCAACAGAGGCCCCACTAAATCTCAATAAGTGTGTGCTTGTAACCTCATACACTTATACAGGTACACAACATATCCCAACGTCACCGCGTCAAAAAATTGCGTCACACGCCACTATTCGGCCTTGTTCTTAACTCATTCCACCGAAGGCCGAATGTGGCTTTTTTCGCCATATTTGACCGAATATATTCGGTTACCGATCAATCGGTGCATCCCTAATATATACAAAAATAATTGTCTTCTTTTTCACACTTAAAACCAGACATATCTAACATATTCACACCATAAACACACTTCCTGATACATCTTTAAATTATGTGTGAATATTTCACACTATTTAAACCTGCTAACATCACCAGCAAAGTTTCGTGACAGAGTGAGACATCTTTCTCGCCGTGGTTACAAATGATCTTTGTGCTGCATGTTGCTGGTGTTGTTGCACTGGATGAAAGCGAAGCAACTAAATGTTTCTGTAAAACATGTTTTTGTAGATGTACGGACCGAACGTGGAGGAAAAATAGTGGACATAGTTGGACAGCGACTGTTAATAACAGAGGTGGGAATCGCAGATGAACTCCCAGTGCAATTGATTTATTTTCATAAGCCGCAATGAGGAAGAGGCGTTAATTGGAAGCAGGTGATAATTGGACAGAGGCTGTTGTTCCTGAAATGTGTTAATTCATTATAACAACTTCAGTTTATTAACGTTCAGAAAGGATTTAGAGTGCATGAATAAAGTAGAGGGGGCGGTACCTTTGGATTGGCAGACCGGGGTGGTGGTTCCTCTCTTTAAGAAGGGGGGACCGGAGGGTGTGTTCCAACTATGGTGGGATCACACTCCTCAGCCTTCCCGGTAAGGTTTATTCAGGTGTACTGGAGAGGAGGCTACGCCGGATAGTGGAACCTCGGATTCAGGAGGAACAGTGTGGTTTTCGTCCTGGTCGTGGAACTGTGGACCAGCTCTATACTCTCGGCAGGGTTCTTGAGGGTGCATGGGAGTTTGCCCAACCAGTCTACATGTGCTTTGTGGACTTGGAGAAGGCATTGGACCGTGTGGGGAGTGCTCAGAGAGTATGGGGTACTGGACTGTCTTATTGTGGCGGTCCGCTCCCTGTATGATCAGTGCCAGACCTTGGTCCGCATTGTTGGCAGTAAGTCGGTCACGTTTCCAGTGAGGGTTGGACTCCGCCAAGGCTGTCCTTTGTCACCGATTCTGTTCATAACTTTTATGGACAGAATTTCTAGGCGCAGTCAAGGCGTTGAGGGGTTCCGGTTTGGTGACCGCAGGATTAGGTCTCTGCTTTTTGCAGATGATGTGGTCCTGATGGTTTCATCTGACCGGGATCTTCAGCTCTCACTGGATCGGTTCGCAGCCGAGTGTGAAGCGACCCGAATGAGAATCAGCACCTCCAAGTCCGAGTCCATGGTTCTCGCCCGGAAAAGGGTGGAGTGCCATCTCCGGGTTGGGGAGGAGACCCTGCCCCAAGTGGAGGAGTTCAAGTACCTAGGAGTCTTGTTCACGAGTGGGGGAAGAGTGGATGGTGAGATCGACAGGCGGATCGGTGCGGCGTCTTCAGTAATGCGGACGTTGTATCGATCCGTTGTGGTGAAGAAGGAGCTGAGCCGGAAGGCAAAGCTCTCAATTTACCGGTCGATCTACGTTCCCATCCTCACCTATGGTCATGAGCTTTGGGTCATGACCGAAAGGATAAGATCACGGGTACAAGCGGCCGAAATGAGTTCGGGTCTCTCCCTTAGAGATAGGGTGAGAAGCTCTGCCATCCGGGAGGAACTCAAAGTAAAGCCGCTGCTCCTCCACATCGAGAGGAGCCAGATGAGGTGGTTCGGGCATCTGGTCAGGATGCCACCCGAACGCCTCCCTAGGGAGGTGTTTAGGGCACGTCTAGCTGGTAGGAGGCCACGGGGAAGACCCAGGACACGTTGGGAAGACTATGTCTCCCGGCTGGCCTGGGAACGCCTCGGGATCCCCCGGGAAGAGCTAGACGAAGTGGCTGGGGAGAGGGAAGTCTGGGCTTCCCTGCTTAGGTTGCTTCCCCCGCGACCCGACCTCGGATAAGCGGAAGATGATGGATGGATGGATGGATTATTATATGATTGATTTATTTTTATTGTTTTCCTTTGTTTGATATTTTTTTATGAATTAGGCGGTAGAAAATGGATGGATGTAAATAAATGAATTGAACTGAATTGATACATGTAGATTTTCACTTTTAACTACTATGGGCAGCACGGTGGACCAGGGGTTAATACATTAGGTCCTCGGTTCAATCCCGGGCTTCATTCAAAAGCCATATACCCCATTGTTACTGCATACGTTGAAATCAATATAAAACATAAAGCAGTTTGGCTAATGAAGATAAAGTCAAATAAACAATCTTTGTTCTTCTACAACACCAAGTGGTTCAGTGCTACAGCTTGTCCAAGAAAATAAACATGAGTGATACCTCCTGCATCTAATACAAAATCTTTGTAACTCAGTGTGTTTATACTTCACAGCCTGCGTTCAATTCCCTGAAATTACAGAACATTTGATCTAGTATTGTTATTGCAAACAATAACGTTAGCAGCTAATTAAAAGAACAAATGACCATCCCAGTAAACAAATTCAAAGATTTTATAAACAAGTTGTACTCACTAACTCTGACACAGCAGGTGAGATGATGATTTGTTGAGGAAATGAAAGCAACGTCAAATATTTTTCCCCTTTTGTTGTATACTTAGTGTGAGACAAATGCATCTGTCTCCAATCTAGTCCACACCTGTTGCCGTCTATCAGCAGTGCGCCATTAAACGCCCGCCGACACTCTACGCCACGGAAATGAAGCGAGACGAAGCAATTTTGCTCGTTTATTCCCAGGGAAAGTCTCCAGACCAAGGTCTGTGTAGACACTTTGCAGCATGTTTTCTCGAGCCAAACCGCACTGGTGGGCATGCGGAGACTTTGTTTACAGGAAGTAAGCAGTGTTGCCTAAAATGCATTAACTACGCTTTTCTGATGATTAAAAATTCAAACTGTTTTAATAACCGTCTGGAATTTTACCACGGTTTTATCATTATACACAATGTGAAAGGTATCGGTATCTCTCTTATAGTTGTCGAGAAAATGTAAATAATCACCGGGATCTTTAAACATTGGCATTAGCAGCTGTGGCTGTTACGCTATGGACGCGGTAGTTGTCGTGATCCCAAGGTGCAGAAGACAGCGTGCAAGTAGACAGTATTTGTGGAGGGGGGCGTGGCCTGCGGGCCTGCCGCGAAACAGGGTCTGCAAAGACCTGCCTCTTAAACAGCGACAGGAGAGTTGATAGCCCAGGTGGGCCTTGTTATCTAATCATCTGTCGCCTTTATTGGCAGCAGCCGGCACGAGACACGGGGTGGGAGTTGGAGCCCGGGAAAGACACACGAATTGGACTGAAAAGTTCGAAAATATATTGCTGTAAAGCAATCCCCGCATGAAAATAAAAAACTGTTACCTCAGACTGCCAGGTTCACAAGAAGAATAAAGACACAATTGTTAGATTCCTACTTCCATGTTATTTTTGCCAGTTGTTTTTTTTTTTTGTGCATTCCCAACTGCTCTAGGGTTTTGTTTTGCATCCACTTCGAGCTGCACGAGAGCTTTTTTTTTTTTTTTTTTAATGTTTTAAATACTGTAGATCAGGGGTCGAGAACAAAGCCAAATATTTCCAAATGTATTTCCGTGAGAGCCATATAATATTTTTTTAACACTTACAACGTGCATTTTAAAGATTTTTAGAGTATAATAAGTCTCTTATTCTTTTTCATAACATTGTTATTCTAAAGCTAACCAATTATACATATGATACTTTTTGAACAAGTGCGATAGAAAATGGATGGTTGAACTAAAAGGCATTATAATTTGAACGTTATTTTTAACACTGCGATTACCAGCGCAATTATTCATTACTTATCGTGTTAATCGATATCAGCTAAGATTTATCTGAGAGCCAGATGCAGTCATTAAAAGAGCCACATCTGGCTCTAGAGCCATAGGTTCCCTACCCCTGTTGTAGAGGTTGCCCTCCTGTGGGTTCTCCTGACACAAAGATTCTTCTTGTGAACCAGTCTGAGGTAACAGTCTTTTATTTTCATGCGGGGATTGCTTTCCAGCAATATATTTTCGAACTTTTCAGTCCAGCGTGTCTCAGTTCGTGTGTCTTTCCCGGGCTCCAACTCCCACCCCGTGTCTCGTGCCGGCTGCTGCCAATAAAGGCGACAGATTGTTTTTTTTGTTTTTTTTTTTCTCCCTTGGCCTCAGTCTGCACCCCCACTCCAGGGCCTAGGCTAAGACCGATTTTTAAATTTTATTTTAATCTTCTATTTTTTTTAAATATTTTTTTCCCCCCCACCCCCCTTGTTTAGCTGTATGTCATCTTTTTTGTAAGGGGCGCTGGAAGCCGGCAGACCCGTCAGCGATCCTGTTCTGTCTCCCTGTAATGTTTGTCTGATCTTGAATGGGATTGTGCTGAAAATTGTAATTTTCCTGAAGGAACTCTCCTGACGGAATAAATAAAGTACTATCTATCCATCTATCTATCTATCTATCTATCTAGATGATTAGATAACAAGGCCCACCTGGGCTATCGACTCTCCTGTCGCTGTGTAAGAGGCAGGTCTTTGCACACCCTGTTTCGTGGCAGGCCCGCAGGCCACGCCCCCCTCCACAAATACTTTCTACTTGCACGCTGTCTTCTGCACCTTGGGATCACGACAACTACCGCGTCCATAGCGTAACAGCCACAGCTGCTAATGCCAATGTTTAAAGATCCCGGTGATTATTTACATTTTTTCGACAATTATAAGAGAGATACTGATACCTTTCACATTGTGATCGGGATATTTTGCCCGAGCCCCAATCCAAACCACACCTGGGCAATTTTTTCCCTGAATGTGGTCCAACTCATGTTATCCATATGATGCCCTCATGTGCAATGATCAGGAAGCGAGTGATTTTCCGTTTTGTCTCCCAGCGCCAAAAAAGCTCTCGCTTGGTCCTCCTCTTCCTTCAAGGATCACTGCTGTGCTTGTTTTCTCTCTAGTTTTGACTAAGGTCCAAATGACTCAGCTGCGTTACATAAACCTCCAGAAGGGCCAAAATGTTGAGTCAAAGATGAACATAATCCCTTAAATTTCCTGCCCCAAGTCTCTGTGCCGTGGGTTCGCTTTTTCGCGGAGCTGTGACTACTTAGTGACACATTTGTTTGTCTTTTTTTTGGAGTACAGGTATTCTAATAAACCTCTTCTTTTGAAGACCCTCAGATCACGATTAGTCTGTTGCGAGAGTGTTTTATACGTACATGAAGCCAGGATAAATCTTCCAGTGGAAGTTAACCAAGCAATATTCGGACTGGCACGTTTCTTTCTAACCTCACAAAACACTTCCGTCCATGTATTTCTCTCCTCCTTTTTACACGATGACGCATTTTGCAATCGCAAGATTCATCTCTAGATTTATAGCACATTGGCACTGGACCCACCCTAGAGGATCATGTAGGAATTACACTGGACATATTCTTAGTGCACATTTCTTTAAGTACATCTTGTGAAGTGTGAATTATATTTATATAGCGCTTTTCTCTAGTGACTCAAAGCGCTTTAACCCAATAACTAAGTTACAATTAAACCAGTGTGGGTGGCACTGGGAGCAGGTGGGTAAAGTGTCTTGCCCAAGGACACAACGGCATTGACTAGGATGGCGGAAGCGGGAATCGAACCTGCAACCCTCAAGTTGCTGACACGGCCACTCTACCAACCGAGCTAAACCGCCCCACACCCCTTAACTTTTTGTTACTACTACTGCACACTACATTTGTTTATAATTATTATTTACATTAGGGATGTGCCAGCGATCCGTATCGGAGGATTTTCATGAAAAAGTATGTAATCGCCAGTGCCAATTGCTTCTTTTAGACTTCCTTTTTTATCGTCATTCAAATTTGAACTTTACAGCAGAGAAAAGAACGAAATTTCGTTATTTAAGCTCATGGTAGTGCAGGATAAAAAAAAGCAAAAAAATGTGCATATATATAATTAAATAACTATATTAGGGCTGTGAATCTTTGGGTGTCCCACGATTCGATTCAATATCGATTCTTGGGGTCACGATTCGATATCAATTTTTTTCTATTCGATTCAAAAACGATATTTTTCCAATTCAAAACGATTCTGTATTCATTCAATACATAGATTTCAGCAGGATCTACCCCAGTCTGCTAACATGCTAGCAGAGTAGTAGATTTTTGTAAAAAGCTTTTATAATTGTAAAGGACAATGTTTTATCAACTGACTGCAATAATGTAAATTTGTTTTAACTATTAAACGAACCCAAAATATGACTTATTTTATCTTTGTGAAAACATTGGACACAGTGTGTTGTCAAGCTTATTAGACTTAGACATCCTTTTTATTGTCATTCAAATTTGAACTTCACAGCACAGATAAGAACAACATTTTGTTACATAAGCTCATTGTAGTGCAAGATAAAAAAAGCAAAAAAGGTGCATATATAAGTAAATCAATATATTAGGGCTGTGAATGTTTGGGTGTCCCACGATTCGATTCAATATCGATTCTTGGGGTCACGATTCGATATCAATTTTTTTCTATTCGATTCTCGATTCAAAAACGATATTTTTCCAATTCAAAACAATTCTGTATTCATTCAATACATAGATTTCAGCAGGATCTACCCCAGTCTGCTAACATGCTAGCAGAGTAGTAGATTTTTGTAAAAACCTTTTTATAATTGTAAAGGACAATATTTTATCAACTGATTGCAATAATGTAAATTTGTTTTAACTATTAAACGAAACAAAAATATGACTTATTTTATCTTTGTGAAAATATTGGACACAGTGTGTTGTCAAGCTTATGAGACTTAGACATCCTTTTTATTGTCATTCAAATTTGAACTATACAGCACAGATAATAACAAAATTTCGTTACGTAAGCTCATGGTAGTGCAGGATTTTAAAAAAAGCAAAAAAAGTGCATATATAATTAAATCAATATATTAGGGCTGTGAATCTTTGGGTGTCCCAAGATTCGATTCATAATCGATTCTTGGGGTCACGATTCGATATCAATTTTTTTCTATTCGATTCTCGATTCAAAAACGATATTTTTCCGATTCAAATACATAGATTTCAGCAGGATCTACCCCAGTCTGCTGACATGCTAGCAGAGTAGTAGATTTAAAAAAAAAAAAGCTTTTATAATTGTAAAGGACAATGTTTTATCAACTGACTGCAATAATGTAAATTTGTTTTAACTATTAAACGAACCAAAAATATGACTTATTTTATCTTTGTGAAAACATTGGACACAGTGTGTTGTCAAGCTTATGAGATGCCATGCAAGTGTAAGCCACTGTTCTTTTTTTATTATTTTTATAAATGTCTAATGATAATGTCAATGAGGGATTTTTAATCACTGCTATGCTGAAATTATAACTAATATTGATACTGTTGTTGATAATCATTTTTGTTTCACTACTTTTGGTTTGTTCTGTGTGGTGTTTGTGTCTCCTCTCAATTGCTCTGTTTATTGCAGTTCTGAGTGTTGCTGGCTCAGGTTTGGTTTTGGAATTGGATTGCATTGTTGTGGTATTGCTGGATTGATTAAAAAAATAAAATAAAAAAAAATGTATAAAAAAAAAAAAATCGATTTTTAAAAAATGAATCGCACAACGTAATCGATTCGATTCGTATTCGAATCGATTTTTCCCCACACCCCTAAAATATATATAAAAAATATATATATATGTATATATAAAATAAATAAATAGATTACTGTACAGATAAATATATTGCACTTTTTCACATGCGTCCACGTTTATGGATGTATGTTATATTGTCTTTTTTTTTATTCCAGCAAGTTAATCCATCTTCATCATGGTGGCAGAGGGGTTAGTGCGTCTGCCTCACAATACGGAGGTCCTGAGTAGTCCCGAGTTCAATCCCAGGCTCTGGATCTTTCTGTGTGGAGTTTGCATGTTCTCCCCGTGACTGCGTGGGTTCCCTCCGGGTACTCCGGCTTCCTCCCACCTCCAAAGACATGCACCTAAATTGTGTGAATGTGAGTGTGAATGTTGTCTGTCTATCTGTGTTGGTCCTGCGAGGAGGTGGCGACTTGTCCAGGGTGTACCCCGCCTTCCGCCTGAATGTAGCTGAGATAGGCGCCAGCGCCTCCCGCAACCCCAAAGGGAATAAGCGGTAGAAAATGGATGGATGGATGGAAGTTAATCCATTTTGGGGGGAGTTGAGAGGACAATTTATTTATGATGTGTTCAAGAGTCTTAATGCCTGAGGGAAGAAGCTGTTACAGAACCTGGAGGTTCTGCTTCGGAGGCTGCGGAACCTCTTTCTAGAGTCCAGCAGTGAAAACAGTCCTTGGTGGCTGTGGGAGGAGTCTTTGCAGATTTTCTGAGCCCTGGTCAGGCATCGGTTTAGAGGAGTCCTGAAGATCTTTTCCGTCGTCCTCACCTCTCTGGAGAGACTTCCAGTCTGAGGCATTGCAGGCTCCAGTCCAGACAGAGATGCAGGTGGTCTCTATAGTGCCTCTGTAGAATGTGCTGAGAATGGGGGGAGGATAATTTGCCCTTTTCATCCAATGCAAAAAGTGCATGCGCTGCTGAGCTCTTTTTACAAGAGCTCCGGTGTGTGAATTGTCAGTTATCTGCACCCCCAGGAACGTGGTGTTGCTTACCATCTCCACCCCTGTACCGTTGATGTAGAGTGGAGCTTGGCTGGACTGGTGCTTCCCGAAGTCAACGACGATCTCCTTGGTCTTGTTGGCATTCAGGACCAGGTTGCTGGTTCTGCACCAGTCAACCAGATGTTTCATCTCCTCCATGTCATTGTTGTCACGGAGGTCCGCATACTTGACAATGTGGTTAGTAGTGGACCTGGCGCAGCAGTCATGAGTCTTCAACGTGATCAGCAGCGGACTCAGGACGCAGCCGGTACTCAGGGACATGGCACTGGAGGTCTTGTTGCCCACTCTCACAGATCTGGGTCTGTCTGTGAGGAATGCGATTGCCATTAAAAGGCATTCAACGCAAACCCTACATGGTTGGCACTTGTTTTTTTTTAATACCGTACTGACAACCCAAATATTTAGTAGAACAAAGTAGTAGTTGTTATTGTGTACCAAACCCAAAACCAGTGAAGTTGGCACTTTGTGTAATTGGTAAATGAAAACCGAATACAATGATTTTCATTCTGTTGGTGTGGCACCGAATGGAGATGTTGACCATATGTCCCGGCAAGAAATCTGCGTTCAAAAGACTCCGGCTTATTAGTGATTCCTAGAGCCCCAAAAAAAGTCTGCGGGCTATAGAGCGTTTTCCGTTCGGGCTCCAGTACTCTGGAATGCCCTCCCGGTAACAGTTTGAGATGCTACCTCAGTAGAAGCATTTAAGTCTCACCTTAAAACTCATCTGTATACTCTAGCCTTTAAATAGACCTCCTTTTTAGACCAGTTGATCTGCCGCTTCTTTTCTTTCTCCTATGTCCCACTCCCCCTTGTGGAGGGGGTCCGGTCCGATGACCATGGATGAAGTACTGGCTGTCCAGAGTCGAGACCCAGGATGGACCGCTCGCCTGTGTATCGGTTGGGGACATCTCTACGCTGCTGATCCGCCTCCACTTGAGATGGTTTCCTGTGGACGGGACTCTCGCTGCTGTCTTGGATCCGCTTGAACTGAACTCTCGCGGCTGTGTTGGAGCCACTATGGATTGAACTTTCACAGTATCATGTTAGACCCGCTCGACATCCATTGCTTTCGGTCCCCTAGAGGGGGGGGGGGGGGTTGCCCACATCTGAGGTCCTCTCCAAGGTTTCTCATAGTCAGCATTGTCACTGGCGTCCCACTGGATGTGAATTATCCCTGCCCACTGGGTGTGAGTTTTCCTTGCCCTTTTGTGGGTTCTTCCGAGGATGTTGTAGTCGTAATGATTTGTGCAGTCCTTTGAGACATTTGTGATTTGGGGCTATATAAATAAACATTGATTGACATGCGGAGTAATCACTCTTCATTCTTTAGCGGGTGACTTTTCAAATGATGCTACATATTAGCAGTAATGCTACTTTTTGGAGCCCCACACTTGACAAATTATGGTTGTCTGTTCGACGTCTTCCCTCTTGAAGCCAAACCACCGCCAAACGATGCTCTTTTTCTTAGGAATGAATTCTTCCTTCATTCGCACCTTCTTTCTCTCGTATTACCGCTCGCACGGCTCCGCCTGAGGGATTGAAGGTCTGTATTATCGTTGCTTACGCGCAGCTAACGTTACCCATGCCGCTACATCTCTGCTCCGCGAGGGTTTATGACGTACGTGACGTGTGTAAGAAGGTGTGCTTGCTGTCTGTGAGAAGGAGAGACAGGAAAGAGCGAGAAGAGCCTGTAGTGTAATGCCCGCAGCTAAAAGCAACTGCATGAGAACGTGTACTCCAATATCACGACATAGTCATTTTCTATATCGCACAGAGACAAACCCGTGATGTATCGTGTCTATCCATATATCGCCCAGCCCTAATCCAATTACTAGAGATGTCCAATAATGGCTTTTTTGATTAGCTGCGGGCCGCAATTGGACCCCCGGGCCGCACTTTGCACACCCCTGTCTTATGTGCTTTGTACTGACTGTGACAATGCCGGCATCTTTTTTTCATATTATCCTCTCTATAACTCTTATTCTCCTTTTTGATTTCCTGTTAATAACTGCTTACTTTCTGCTACAACATACACTTCTTAAACTTTCCTTAGCGTTTATTTCCAGGGAGTGAATTGCCTTGAATGATCGAAATATACGTGCCTTTTTCTTTGTATTGTGAGCTGTATCGGGCATCTAATCATTCGTATCTCTTTCGCAGGTTCGCCTGTGAACGGCGAAGCATCCTCCCCGCCCCCCGCCATCAATGACAACCGGCCCCCCGGCGACAACCTGGACACGGTGTTGTTTCAGCTCCGCCAGGTGACCAGGGAGAGGGACGAGCTCCGCAAGCGCCTGGCCTTGTCATCGCCTGGCACCACCTTTGACGACTGCAGGTAGAAAGCTTTTGTAGTTTCAATAAATATGCATGGAAGCTCTTCTAAGGAGCAGCTGAAATGCAAAATATTCAGTCGACTACATAGCTTATCAGAACCCCGTTTGAAAAATGTTGGCAATTTCAAGACTTTTCTTGTCCGTCCTTGTGTCTTAGCCATTCTGCGTGTTGATTCCTCGCCTCTCCGTCTTGTCTTTAAGGCCAAATTCCAAAGCCGGCCATGACTATGAGCGCTTAAAAAGCCAGTGCATGAGAGCCATGGCAGACTTGCAGTCTCTCCAGAACCAGCACACCAAAACACTGAAAAGGTGTGAAGAGGCTGTCAAAGAGGCTGACTTTTACCAGTAAGTATGCTTCATGCTAAAGGAACTACTGTATTTTCCAGACTATAGGGCGCACTTACCAGTAAGTATGCTTCATGCTAAAGGAACTACTGTATTTTCCGGACTATAGGGCGCACTTACCAGTAAGTATGCTTCATGCTAAAGGAACTACTGTATTTTCCGGACTATAGACCGCACCGCTGATCAAGTCTATTTTCATACAAAAGGTGCACCGTATTATAGGGCGCATTAAAGGAGTCATATTATTATTTCTTTCTTTCTTTTCTTAGTTTATTTGGAACATGACATACATACAACATTATACATCAGTTAAATTCATCATTTCGCAATACACAATGCATCATGTCCGAAAAGGAGTAGGAAGAAGCAAAGCTTATTCAATCCTACCCCTTTTCCACTTCAGAGCGCCCACAAAATAAACATTCATTCACTGACCTTCTTTACAGCAAAATATCAAAATAGCAAAATGACATCTATGAGTGAGTAACACAGCAGTTTTCTAACATGTACTTATTTCAGTCATTATTAACATACTAAGATGAAGAATATCTTATTTTCAATAAGTTTGAAAGTGTTTCTCATAATACTACTTCTTTGCACTTTGTAAGCACTATTAATTTAAACATCCTCTTAAACTCGGTCATATCAGTACAATGTTTAACTTCTTTACTTCATCCATTCCATCATTTAATTCCACATACTGATATGCTAAAAGTTTTAAGTGTTGTATGGGCATACAAATGTTTTAAGTTAGATTTTCCTCTTTGTGTTGAGAAGAATTGTTGTACATTCTTTGCTAGCAGGTTATAATTTACTTTGTACATCAATTTAGCTGTTTGCAATTTTATCAAGTCATCGAGCTTTAATATTTTCGACTCAATAAATAAAGGGTTTGTATGTTCTCTATATCCAACATTGTGTATTATTCTAATCGATCTTTTTTGTAACACTGTTAGTGAATGTGGCGCACATTTGTAGTTGTTTCCCCATATTTCTGCACAATAACTCATATATGGTAACACTAGCAAGCAGTAGAGAATATAAAGTGATTTTTGGCCCAGGACGTATTTTGCTTTATTCATTATTGAAATATTTTTTGCCACCTTATGTTGTATGTTTTGTATATGACATTTCCAGTTCATTTTATCATCTATTAATACTCCCAAAAATCTGGTTTCTTTTTGCTAAAGAACCATTCACACACATCTGCAATTTATCTTGGACAAATTTCCTTTACAAATGAAACTATCGAAAGTCATCCCCGTCTTCAAATCTGGAGACAAACATCACTTCACTAATTACCGGCCCGTCTCCCTTCTGCCACAGTTATCAAAAATATTGGAGAAATTATTCGATAATAGACTTCGTGGCTTCATTGAAAAGCACAAATTATTATCTGATTGTCAATATGGGTTCCAACAAAATAGATCAACTTCATTAGCTTTAATTAATTTATTAGAGAACATTACTAATGGTATCGAGAAGAATACATTTGTTATAGGAATTTTTATTGACCTGCAAAAGGCTTTTGATACCATTGACCACCAGATTTTGGTAAATAAACTGGAAAACTATGGCATAAGGCAGGCGAGCTACTTTTCAATTGACCAAATCGAGGGGATCTACCTCATTTATATATATCATTTATGTTTATTTATTTATGAAAGAGACATTTTTGTAAACAAGTTAAATGTGTTTAATGATAATACAAGCATGTGTAACACATATAGATGTCTTTCTTTCACAAAGACAAGAATATAAGTTGGTGTATTACCTGATTCTGATGACTTGTATTGATTGGAATCAGACAGTAATGATGATAACGCCCACATTTTCAAATGGAGGAGAAAAAAAGTGGTCCTTTCTGTACAATACCACATGAAAGTGGTTGGTTTTTGGCATCTAATTCATCCAGCTTCCATACACTTTACAAGAAAAACATTGGCGGCAAATTCCGTAGCTTGCTTGATTGACATTCACGGCACCCGAGGGTCTTGTGAGATGACGCTGGCTGCTGCCAGTTCATTATTATGAAAAACTGACAGAGAGGAAGGCGAGAAACACTTTTTATTTCAACAGACTTTCGCGCCGTCCCTTCCGTCAAAACTCTAAAGGCCGACTGCACATTTCCTATCTTCACAATAAAAGCCCTGCTTCATGCTGCCTGCACTAACAAAATAAGAGTCTCGGAAAACTGGCGTGCACAAGTGATGGTATGTTTTAGCACTTTCATGGCGAGTTTACTGACAGGTACAAGTAACAAATTTACACTACTTTATATTAGAAATGGCGACATAGAGGGTGAGTGTCCCATAACAAGAAGATAGAGAAAAATAAGATGCTTATCGACTATGGTGTCTTCATGGACTACAAAGGCGGATGCGCACACATTTTCAGGATTTATCCTGATCCCAAACACAAATCAAAAGGTAAGAAAAGTTTCTTTTGCATAATATTACGTAACAAAACACCAGATAGTCCTGAATTAAAAGTGTCTCAAAGGGCTGCACGAGCCACAAAATCCTCGGTTCAGATCCCACATCAGGGCAATAAATAACCATCAAGCGGTGCAGCTTCATAGCTTACCGAAGTCGTACTAAAACATTTTGATAGATTTTTGAACACCGTGTGTAATGTTCTATATTTTCAATGGAACACATACAATTTTGGTGTTGTTTACTTTAGTCATATTGCAGTCTACATGTATCTCTTATGTGTGTTCACCATGTACCACATAAAATAACTTCGAGGTCGGTAAGCACAAAATTATTCCGTACATTAGGCCCACCGGGTTTTGAGAAAATGAAAGGATTTTAAGTGAGCCAAATAGTCCAAAAATGATGCTATTTGTACTAGCTCACCACCAATGAACATCTATTTAAACTTGTCGTGCTCCTAAGTCCAACGTGGACGTTTCTACCTTCCGTCTGTCACACTCAGAGGTGGGTAGAGTAGCCAGAAATTGTACTCAAGTAAGAGTACTGTTACTTTAGAGATTTGTTACTCAAGTAAAAGTAAGGAGTAGTCACCCAAATATTTACTTGAGTGAAAGTAAAAAGTATGTTGTGAAAAAACTACTCAAGTACTGAGTAACTGATGAGTAACCTGTTTGTTTAATGATTACGGCAACAAATAATGCACAAAAACATAAAAATAGCAATCAGCAAATTCATAGCCAGGAATATCTCTTAAGCAACTAAAACAATAATACATATTAAATAATAATACATGCCCTAGTGTGTGAGTGTGAATGTTGTCTGTCTATCTGTGTTGGCCCTGCGAGGAGGTGGCGACTTGTCCAGGGTGTACCCCGCCTTCCGCCCGATTGTAGCTGAGATAGGCGCCAGCGCCCCCCGCGACCCCAAAAGGGAATAAGCGGTAGAAAATGGATGGATGGATTAAAATAAAAATATTAAGGAAAATTGAGCCACAATAACTAAACAGCACCATAGGCTCAGTAGGCATTCATCGATTGATTGATTGATTGATTGAAACTTGTATTAGTATATTGCACAGTACAGTACATATTCCGTACGATTGACCACTAAATGGTAACACCCCAATAAGTTTTTCAACGTAAATCAATTACTTAATAAATGACCAAGTCGAGGTGATCTACCTCATATATACATACACACACATATCATATATATATATATATATATATATATATATATATATATATATATACAGTATATAATTTATAGTTATTTATTTTGCCGTTTTTGTTGACATGTTAAAGGTGTTTTAATGAATATACATGCATGTTTAACACAGATTCCTATCTTTCATGAAGACAAGAATATAAGTTGGTGTATTACCTGACTCTGATGACTTGCATTGATTGGAATCAGACAGTATAGTGCTGATAACGTCCACGTTTTCAAATGGAGGAGAAAAAAAGTTCCTCTTTTGTGTCTAATACCACATGAAAGTCGTTGGTTTTTGGCATCTTATTTGTCCAGCTTCTAAATTCCTTTTTATACACTTTACAAGAAATACATTGGCGGCAAACTCCGTAGCTTGCTAGCTAGTTTGCGCTGGCTTTCGGAGACTCTTATTTTGTTAGCGCAGGCGCGATGGAGCGGCGCTTTTATTGTGGAGACAGGAACTGTGCAATCAGTCGGGAAGTACGGTTTTTTCCTTTACACTTTTGATTGATTGATTGAAACTTGTATCAGTAGATTGCACAGTACAGTACATATTCCGCACAATTGCCCACTAAATGGTAACACCCCAATAAGTTTTTCAACTTTTTTAGGTCGGATTTGACGTGTGACGGTCACGTGACCACCTGGTTTTGTTTGATTGGTCCAACGTCACCAGTGACTGCATGTGATTGGTGAAATGCAGGCATGTGTAGTTCCTACTTTGAATGCGTGTCTGACGTAATCAAAACAAACAAAGCGTGCATTAACAGATCGATAAAAAAAAAAAGTAGCGAGTAACAAGCTGATTGTAGATAAATGGAGCGGAGTAAAAGTAGCGTTTCTTCTCTATAAATATACTCAAGTAAAAGTATGTTGCATAAAAACTACTCTTAGAAGTACAATTTATCCCAAAAGTTACTGTAAAAGTAAATGTAGCGCGTAACTACCCACCTCTGGTCACACTTCACCTGAAAATGCGTGCAAAAACCCCCCCTCGCTCACCTCCTTTGGGCGTTTGCTCCCCCCAGCATGCTGCACAGCCGAGTCCTGGGCGAGCAGACGCAGCTGAAAGAAGAGATGGAGACGCTGAGGAGGGACAACACCCAACTGGTGCGGGAGCACAACCACCTGAAGCAGAACTGCGAGGAGCTGAAACGGCTCCATGGTCAAGATCAGCAGGAACTGTCAGACCTGCGACTGCAGCAGCAGCAGGTAAAGTCCACTAAAGTTTTATATACTGTGTACAAAAACCCAAAACCAGTATAGTTGGCACGTTGTGGACATGGTAAATAAGAAAAGAATACAATGATTTGCAAGTCCTTTTCAACTTATATTCAATTGAATAGACTGCAAAGACAAGATATTTAATGTTTGAACTGAGAAACTTCATTTTTTCTGTGCAAATAATCATTAACTTAGAATTTAATGGCAGCAACACATTGCAAAAAATTTGGCACAGAGGCATTTTTACCACTGTGTTACATGGCCTTTCCTTTTTAACAAAACTCAATAAACGTTTGGGAACTGAGGAGACCAATTGTTGAAGCTTTTCAGGTGGAATTCTTTCCCATTCTTGCTTGATGTACAGCTTAAGTTGTGGTATTTTAGGCTTCGTAATGCGCCACACATTTTTAATGGGAGACGGGTCTGGACTACAGGCAGGCCAGTCTTTTACTATGAAGCCACGCTGTTGTAAAACGTGCAAAATGTGGCTTGGCATTGTCTTGCTAAAATAAGCAGGGGCGTCCATGAAAAAGACATTGCTTAGATGGCAACATATGTTGCTCCAAAACCTGTACGTACCTTTCAGCATTAATGGTGCCTTCACAGATGTATAAGTTACCCATGCCTTGGGCACTAATACACCCCCATACCATCACTGATGCTGTCTTTTGAACTTTGTGCCTATAACAGTCCGGATTGTTCTTTTCCTCTTTGGTCCGGAGGACATGACGTCCAATTTCCAAAAACAATTTGAAATGTGGACTCGTCAGACCACAGAACACTTTCCGCTTTGCATCAGTCCATCTTAGATGACCTCGGGCTTAACGAAGCCGGCGGCGTTTCTGGGTGTTGTTGATAAATGGCTTTCGCTTTGCATAGCATACAGTTTTACGTTGCACTTACAGATGTAGCAATGAACTGTAGTTACTGACAGCGGTTTTATCAATCAATCAATGTTTACTTATATAGCCCTAAATCACTAGTGTCTCAAAGGGCTGCACAAACCACTTTGACATCCTCGGTAGGCCCACATAAGGGCAAGGAAAACTCACACCCAGTGGGACGTCGGTGACAATGGTGACTATGAGAACCTTGGAGAGGAGGAAAGCAATGGATGTCGAGCGGGTCTAACATGATACTGTGAGAGTTCAATCCATAATGGATCCAACACAGTCGCGAGAGTCCAGTCCAAAGCGGATCCAACACAGCAGCGAGAGTCCCGTTCACAGCGGAGCCAGCAGGAAACCATCCCAAGCGGAGGCAGATCAGTAGCGCAGAGATGTCCCCAGCCGATACACCGGCAAGCGGTACATGGCCACCGGATCGGACCGGACCCCCTCCAGAAGGGAGGGTGGGACATAGGAGAAAAAAGAAAAGAAACGGCAGATCAACTGGTCTAAAATGGGAGTCTATTTAAAGGCTATGTTGTTCCAAAACATGTATGTACCTTTCACCATTAATGGTGCCTTCACAGATGTGTAAGTTACCCATGCTTTGGGTACTAATGCACCCCCATACCAACACAGATGCTGGCTTTTGAACTTTATGCCTATAACAGTCCGGATTGTTCTTTTCCTCTTTGGTCCGGAGGACAAGACGTCCACAATTTCCAAAAACAATTTGAAACGTGGACTCGTCAGACCATATAACACTTTCCACTTTGCTTTAGTCCATCTTAGATGACCTCGAGCTTAACTAAGCCGCCGGCGTTTCTGGGTGTTGTTGATAAATGGCTTTCGCTTTGCATAGTATACAGTTTTACGTTGCACTTACAGATGTAGCAATGAACTGTAGTTACTGACAGCGGTTTTATCAATCAATCAATCAATCAATGTTTACTTATATAGCCCTAAATCACTAGTGTCTCAAATGGCTGCACAAACCACTACCACATCCTCGGTAGGCCCACATAAGGGCAAGGAAAACTCACACCCAGTGGGACGTCGGTGACAATGATGACTATGAGAACCTTGGAGAGGACGAAAGCAATGGATGTCGAGCGGGTCTAACATGACACTGTGAAAGTTCAATCCATAATGGATCCAACACAGTCGCGAGAGTCCAGTCCAAAGCGGATCCAACACAGCAGCGAGAGTCCCGTTCACAGCGGAGCCAGCAGGAAACCATCTCAAGCAGAGGCGGATCAGCAGCGCAGAGATGTCCCCAGCCGATACACAGGCAAGCAGTACATGGCCACCGGATCGGACCGGACCCCCTCCACAAGGGAGAGTGGGACATAGGAGAAAAAAGAAAAGAAACGGCAGATCAACTGGTCTAAAAAGGGAGTCTATTTAAAGGCTATGTTCCTCCAAAACCTGTATGTACCTTTCAGCAGTAATGGTGCCTTCACAGATGTGTAAGTTACCCATGCTTTGTGTATTAATACACCCCCATACCAACACAGATGCTGGCTTTTGAACTTTGTGCCTATAACAGTCCGGATTGTTCTTTTCCTCTTTGGTCCGGAGGACAAGACGTCCACAATTTCCCAAAACAATTTGAAATGTGGACTCGTCAGACCACAGAACACTTTCCACTTTGCATCAGTCCATCTTAGATTACCTCGGGCTCAACGAAGCCGGCGGCGTTTCTGGGTGTTGTTGATAAATGGCTTTCGCTTTGCATAGTATACAGTTTTACGTTGCACTTACAGATGTAGCAATGAACTGTAGTTACTGACAGCGGTTTTATCAATCGATCAATCAATCAATGTTTACTTATATAGCCCTAAATCACTAGTGTCTCAAAGGGCTGCACAAACCACTACCACATCCTCGGTAGGCCCACATAAGGGCAAGGAAAACTCACACCCAGTCGGACGTCGGTGACAATGATGACTATGAGAACCTTGGAGAGGACGAAAGCAATGGATGTGGAGCGGGTCTAACATGATACTGTGAAAGTTCAATCCATAATGGATCCACACTGTCGCGAGAGTCCAGTCCAAAGCGGATCCAACACAGCAGCGAGAGTCCCGTTCACAGCGGAGCCAGCAGGAAACCATCCCAAGCGGAGGCGGATCAGCAGCGCAGAGATGTCCCCAGCCGATACACAGGCGAGCAGTGCATGGCCACCGGATCGGACCGGACCCCCTCCAGAAGGGAGGGTGGGACATAGGAGAAAAAAGAAAAGAAACTGCAGATCAACTGTTCTAAAATGGGAGTCTATTTAAAGGCTATGTTGTTCCAAAACCTGTATGTACCTTTCAGCAGTAATGGTGCCTTCACAGATGTGTAAGTTACCCATGCTTTGGGCACTAATACACAGATGCTGGCTTTTGAGCTTAGTGGCTGTAACAGTCCGGATTGTTCTTTTCCTCTTTGGCCTGGAGGACATGACGTCCAATTTCCAAAAACAATTTGAAATGTGGACTCATCAGACCATAGAACACTTTCCACTTTGCTTTAGTCCATCTTAGATGACCTCGAGCTTAACTAAGCCGCCGGCGTTTCTGGGTGTTGTTGATAAATGGCTTTCGCTTTGCATAGTACAGTTTTAACTTGCACTTACAGATGTAGTGACAAACTGTAGTTACTGACAGAGGTTTTATGTAGTGTTCCCGAGCCCATGTGGTGATATCCTTTACACGCTGATGTCTGTTTTTGATGCATTACCGCCTGAGGGATCGAAGATACATAATATCATCGCTAACGTGCCGTGATTTCTCCAGATTTTCTGAACCTTTTGATGATATTGCGGACTGTAGATGGTGAAATCCCTTATTTCCTTTGCAATAGCTGGTTGGGAAATGTTGTTCTTAAACAGTTTGCTTAGGCGTTTTTTCACAAAGTGGTGACCCTCGCCCCATCCTTGTTTGTGAATGACTGAGCATTTCATGGAAGCTGCTTAAGTTAAAGTTAAAGTACCAATGATTGTCACACACACTCTAGGTGTGGTGAAATGTGTCCTCTGTATTTGACCTATCCCCTTGTTCACCCCCTGGGAGGTGAGGGGAGCAGTGAGCAGCAGCGGTGCCGCGCCCGGGAATCATTTATGGTGATTTAACCCCCAATTCCAACCCTTGATGCTGAGTGCGAAGCAATGGTTCCCATTTTTTTTATAGTCTTTGGTATGACTCAGCCGGGGTTTGAACTCACAACCTACCGATCTCAGGGCGGACACTTTTCTACCCAATCATGGCACCCACCTGTTCCCAATTAGTCTGTGTAAAGCGCTTTGAGTCACTTGAGAAAAGCGCTATATAAATATATAATTCACTATTGAATTACTAAGGTTTTATTATTATTATTATTATTATTATTATAATTAGGGACGGCGTGGCACAGTGGGAGAGTGGCCGTGCGCAACCCGAGGGTCCCTGGTTCAATCCCCACCTAGTACCAACCTCGTCACGTCCGTTGTGTCCTGAGCAAGACACTTGAAGTGAAGTGAATTATATTTATATAGCGCTTTTTCTCTAGCGACTCAAAGCGCTTTACATAGTGAAACCCAATATCTAAGTTACATTCAAACCAGTCTGGGTGGCACCGGGAGCAGGTGGGTAAAGTGTCTTGCCCAAGGACACAACGGCAGTGACGAGGATGGCGGAAGCGGGAATCGAACCTGCAACCCTCAAGTCGCTCCACCAACCGAGCTAAACCTGTTCACCCGTGGGACGTTCCAGAAGGGTGTTTGATGAGCACTGCCTCAACTTTCTCGGTCTTTTTTGCCACTCGTGCCAGCTTTTTTGAAACATGTTGCAGGCATCAATTGCCAAGTGAGCTATTTTCAAAAATGACAATGTTTTCCAGTTCAAACTTTAAATATCTTGTCCTGTCATACCACACCGTGATTTATTTAGACTTTTTTGCTGTTTTCCTGTGTGTAGCGTTTTAGTTCTTGTCTTGTGCTCCTATTTTGGTGGCTTTTTCTCTTTTTTTTGGTATTTTCCTGCAGCAGTTTCATGTCTTCCTTTGAGCGATATTTCCCACATATACTTTGTTTTAGCAATCAAGAATATTTCAATAGTTTTTAATCCTTATTAATATCTAAGTTACAATCAAACCAGTGTGGGTGGCACCGGGAGCTGGTGGATAAAGTGTCTTGCCCAAGGACACAACGGCAGTGTCTGGGATGGCGGAAGCGGGAATCGAACCTGCAACCCTCAAGTCGTTCCACCAACCGAGCTAAACCTGTTCACCCGTGGGACGTTCCAGAAGGGTGTTTGATGAGCACTGCCTCAACTTTCTCAGTCTTTTTTGCCACTCGTGCCAGCTTTTTTGAAACATGTTGCAGGCATCAATTGCCAAGTGAGCTATTTTCAAAAATGACAATGTTTTCCAGTTCAAACTTTAAATATCTTGTCCTGTCATACCACACCATGATTTATTTAGACTTTTTTGCTGTTTTCCTGTGTGCAGTGTTTTAGTTCTTGTCTTGTGCTCCTATTTTGGTGGCTTTTTCTCTTTTTTTTGGTATTTTCCTGCAGCAGTTTCATGTCTTCCTTTGAGCGATATTTCCCACATCTATTTTATTTTAGCAATCAAGGATATTTCAATAGTTTTTAATCCTTATTAATATCTAAGTTACATTCAAACCAGTGTGGGTGGCACCGGGAGCAGGTGGGTAAAGTGTCTTGCCCAAGGACACAACTTGGGCAGTGACTAGGATGGCGGAAGCGGGAATCGAACCTGCAACCCTCAAGTCGCCGGCACGGCCGCTCCACCAACCGAGCCAAATCTGTTCACCTGTGGGATGTTCCAGAAGGGTGTTTGATGAGCACTCCCTCAACTTTCTCAGTCTTTTTTGCCACTCGTGCCGGCTTTTTTGAAACATGTTGCAGGCATCAATTGCCAAGTGAGCTATTTTCAAAAATGACAATGTTTTCCAGTTCAAACTTTAAATATCTTGTCATGTCATACCACACCGTGATTTATTTAGACTTTTTTGCTGTTTTCCTGTGTGTAGTGTTTTAGGTCTTGTCTTGTGCTCCTATTTTGGTGGCTTTTTCTCTTTTTTTTGGTATTTTCCTGCAGCAGTTTCATGTCTTCCTTTGAGCGATATTTCCCACATATACTTTGTTTTAGCAATCAAGAATATTTCAATAGTTTTTAATCCTTATTAATATCTAAGTTACAATTAAACCAGTGTGGGTGGCACCGGGAGCTGGTGGATAAAGTGTCTTGCCCAAGGACACAACGGCAGTGACGAGGGTGGTGGAAGCGCGAATCGAACCTGCAACCCTCAAGTCGCTCCACCAACCGAGCTAAACCTGTTCACCCGTGGGACGTTCCAGAAGGGTGTTTGATGAGCGCTGCCTCAACTTTCTCGGTCTTTTTTGCCACTCGTGCCAGCTTTTTTGAAACATGTTGCAGACATCAATTGCCAAGTGAGCTATTTTCAAAAATGACAATGTTTTCCAGTTCGAACGTCAAATATCTTTGCATATCATTGCATTCTGTTTTTATTTAGGATTTACAAAACGTGCCAACTTTATTAGTTTTGGGGTTCGTATACCCTGCGATAAGGTGGCGACTTGTCCAGGGTGTACCCCGCCTTCCGCCCGATTGTAGCTGAGATAGGCGCCAGCGACCCCAAAAGGGAATAAGTGGTAGAAAATGGATGGATATACTTGAAGATGTGAAGTATGCTGGGCAGCAAAGGGTGCTGTGACCCATATAGTGTTAGAGTGAGGGTGCACACAGAACATTTCTGTGGAAAAGGGCAAGCTTTGGCCAAAGGCTACGCTGACCTGCAGCATGTCGCCACAAGATCAGGATATGTGCTGCGTGGACAAGGTGAATAGAGCCCGCCGGGCACTGCAGCTCTCGCAGGTGACATCAGCAAGATGTACAGTAATGAGACACACCCAGAATGAATGATGCCAACTCAAGGACACACGCTGCCGGTCGTTGCGTAAGCTGGCCATTTTGTTTTATTGTCGCTCGCTGCAAAGCTTAAGGTGCACTCCCAAGCTCGCACTAGGCATCCGTGAGAGTGGGGCTAGATTTATTAACACTGGGAACAAAGAAGATAGATCAATGCTTGCACTTTGACGCCACCTGCTGCTAAGTCTGAGCACAGCACACATGGACTGTTTGACTCCAGTACAGCTTCATTGTTCCTTTCATACAGCTCCCAACACGGCCTGAAATCTATATTCATAGCAGAACCATGTTTTTTTTTGTCTTTTAAATGATAATAGGACCATTTTAAAATTGGTTGCAAAGGCTACTAATTTGGCCGCTGACATGTACAGTAGGGCTGGGCGATATTGCCTTTTTTTTTTTATATTTCGATATTTTTAGGCCATATCGCAATACACGATATATATATCTAGACCAGGGGTGCCCATTACGTCGATCGCGAGCTACCAGTCGACCGCGGGGGGTGTGTCAGTCGATCTCCAGCCAGGCTTTTAAAAAAAATAGACCTAAAAATGAGTGATCATCAATCTTCACCAAGACGTCACTTAAATGACATTCACGGTACCGGAGGGTCTTGTGAGATGACGCTGGCTGCTGCCAGTTCATTATTATGAAAATATGACAGAGAGGAAGGCGAGAAACACTTTTTATTTCAACAGACTCTCGCGCCGTACCTTCCGTCAAAACTCTAAAGGCCGACTGCACATTTCCTATCTTCACAATAAAAGCCCTGCTTCATGCTGCCTGCGCTAACTAAATACAGAGTCTCGGAAAACTGGCGTGCACAAGCGATCCCTCAGAAAGCTGGCGTGCACATCACTTGTGCACGCCAGCTTTCCGAGACTCTTATTTTGTTAGCGCAGGCAGCATGAAGCAGGGCTTTTATTGTGAAGATAGGAAATGTGCAGTCGGCCTTTAGAGTTTTGACGGAAGGGACGGCGCGAAAGTCTGTTGAAATAAAAAGTGTTTCTGGCCTTCCTCTCTGTCATTTTTTCATAATAATGAACTGGCAGCAGCCAGCGTCATCTCACAAGACCCTCGGGTGCCGTGAATGTCAATCAAGCAAGCTACGGAATTTTCCGCCAATGTTTTTCTTGTAAAGTGTATGGAAGCTGGATGAATTAGATGCCAAAAACCAACCACTTTCATGTGGTATTGTACAGAAAGGACCACTTTTTTTCTCCTCCATTTGAAAATGTGGGCGTTATCATCATTACTGTCTGATTCCAATCAATGCAAGTCATCAGAATCAGGTAATACACCAACTTATATTCTTGTCTTTGTGAAAGAAAGACATCTATATGTGTTACACATGCTTGTATTATCATTAAACACATTTAACTTGTTTACAAAAATGTCTCTTTCATAAATAAATAAATATAAATGATATATATAAATGAGGTAGATCCCCTCGAGTTGGTCAATTGAAAAGTAGCTCGCCTGCAGAAAAAGTGTGGGAACCCCTGATCTAGATATTGCGAAGACACTATCCATTTCCCTGTGACGTCACACAGTGCTGCCAATGTAAACAAACAATGGGAATACCACAGCAAGATATAGCGACATTAGCTCGGATTCAAACTCGGATTTCAGCGACTTAAGCGATTCAACAGATTACGCATGCATTGAAACAGATGGTTGGAGTATGAAAATATTGAAGAAGAAACTGAAGCTATTGAGCGAATAGCTATTGACGCTATTCATAGCCATAGCATGGCCGAATAGCTGCGTTAGCATCGCCGGTAAAATGTGCGGACCAAACGATCAGGACTTTTGCATCTCTTGACACTGGAGCAACTTAAATCCGTCGACTGGTAAGTGTTTTTTTCGCATTAAATGTGGGTGGAAGGAAACGTAATATAGTTGCAAATGCATCTGCAGGTTATCCATACATCTCTGTGCCATGTCTGCTTTAGCACCGCCGGTAAATAGCATGTTAGCATCGATTAGCGTAGCATGTTAGCATCGATTAGCTGGCAGTCAACATCAACAAAACTCACCTTTTGTGATTTCGTTGACTATCGTTGCAAATGCATCTGCAGGTTATCCATGCATCTCTGTGCCATGTCTGTCTTAGCATCGCCGGTCAAATGTGGAGACACTCTGGTACATTCAATGGGGGTCTGGCGGCAGACACTCTGGCATCTTGGGGCCAGTGGTGCAACTTGAATCCCTCCCTGTTAGTGTTGTTACACCCTCCGACAACACACCGTCGAGGCATGATGTCTCCAAGGTTCCAAAAAATAGTAAAAAATCGGAAAATAACAGAGCTGAGACCCGGTGTTTGTAATGTGTTGAAAATGAAAATGGTGGGTGTGTTACCTCGGCGACGTCACATTCTGACGTCATCGCCTCCAGCGCGATTAACAGAAAGGCGTTTAATTTGCCAAAATTCACCCATTTAGAGTTCGGAAATCGGTTAAAAAAATAGATGGTCTTTTTTCTGCACCATCAAGGTATATATTGACGCTTACATAGGTCTGCTGATAATGTTCCCCTTTAAAACATTCTTCTTCATACTGCATTAAAGGCGTACTGAAATGAGATGTTCTTATTTAAACGGGGATAGCAGGTCCATTCTTGATCATTTTGCGATATTGCCATATTTTTGTTGAAAGGATTTAGTAGAGAACATCAATGATAAAGTTCGCAACTTTTGGTCGCTAATAAAAAAGCCTTGCCTGTACCGGAAGTAGCAGACGATGTGCGCGTGACGTCACGGGTTGTGGGGATCCTCACATCTGAACATTGTTTATAATGTGAGCCTCCAGCAGCGAGAGCGATTCGGACCGAGAAAGCGTCAATTTCCCTATTAATTTGAGCGAGGATGAAAGATTTGTGGATGAGGAAATTTAGAGTGAAGGACTAGAAAAGAAAAAATTTAAAAAATAAAAAAAAAGGCGATTGCAGTGAGAGCGATTCGGATGTTTTTAGACACATTTACTAGGAAAATTCTGGGAAATCCCTTATATTTATTAAACACGTCTTAGCAGGTGACTTTTCAAATGATGCTACACATTAGCAGTAATGCTACTTTTGGTAGCAACGCTTGCGCCCCACACTTGACAAATTAAAGTTGTCTATTCGACCGCTTGAAGCCGAACCACCGCCAGACGATTGAAACTGTGAATTGTGAAGTGAATTATATTTATATAGCGCTTTTTCTCTAGTGACTCAAAGCGCTTTACATAGTGAAACCCAATATCTCATTTTTACATTTAAACCAGTGTGGGTGGCACTGGGAGCAGGTTGGTAAAGTGTCTTGCCCAAGGAAACAACGGCAGTGACCAGGATGGCACAAGCGGATATCGAACCTGCAACCCTCAAGTTGCTGGATGGCCGCTCTACCAACCGAGCTATACCGCCCCTGCTGTTTTTCTTCGGAATTAATTCTTCCTTCATTTGTTGCAAGATTCGCACCCTCTTTCTCTCGTATTACCACTCGCACGGCTCCGATAGCATCACAGCTAACGTTACCCATGCTGCTACCTCTCTGCTCCGCGAGGGCGTGTACGTACGTGACGTATGACGTGACGTATGTAAGAAGGTGCGCTTGTTTTATGTCTCTGTGAGAATGATAGACAAGAAAGAGTGAAGAAGAGCCTGTAGTATTAGTGATTCCTAGAGCCCAAAAAAAGTCTGCCGGGCTATAGAGCGTTTTCCGTTCGGGCTCCAGTACTCTGGAATGCCCTCCCGGTAACAGTTCGAGATGCTACCTCAGTAGAAGCATTTAAGTCTCACCTTAAAACTCATCTGTATACTCTAGCCTTTAAATAGACCTCCTTTTTAGACCAGTTGATCTGCCGCTTCTTTTCTTTCTCCTATGTCCCCCCCTCCCTTGTGGAGGGGGTCCGGTCCGATGACCATGGATGAAGTACTGGCTGTCCAGAGTCGAGACCCAGGATGGACCGCTCGCCTGTGTATCGGTTGGGGACATCTCTACGCTGCTGATCCGCCTCCGCTTGGGATGGTTTCCTGTGGACGGGACTCTCGCTGCGGTCTTGGATCCGCTTGAACTGAACTCTCGCGGCTGTGTTGGAGCCACTATGGATTGAACTTTCACAGTATCATGTTAGACCCGCTCGACATCCATTGCTTTCGGTCCCCTAGAGGGGGGGGTTGCCCACATCTGAGGTCCTCTCCAAGGTTTCTCATAGTCAGCATTGTCACTGGCGTCCCACTGGAAGTGAATTCTCCCTGCCCACTGGGTGTGAGTTTTCCTTGCCCTTTTGTGGGTTCTTCCGAGGATGTTGTAGTCGTAATGATTTGTGCAGTCCTTTGAGACATTTGTGATTTGGGGCTATATAAATAAACATTGATTGATTGATTGATAGTTATATAGCCCCAAATCACAAATGTCTCAAAGGACTGCACAAATCATTACGACTACAACATCCTCGGAAGAACCCACAAAAGGGCAAGGAAAACTCACACCCAGTGGGCAGGGAGAATTCACTTCCAGTGGGACGCCAGTGACAATGCTGACTATGAGAAACCTTGGAGAGGACCTCAGATGTGGGCAACCCCCCCCTCTAGGGGACCGAAAGCAATGGATGTCGAGCGGGTCTAACATGATACTGTGAAAGTTCAATCCATAGTGGCTCCAAGACAGCAGTGAGAGTCCCGTCCACAGGAAACCATCTCAAGCGGATCAGCAGCGTAGAGATGTCCCCAACCGATACAGGCGAGCGGTCCATCCTGGGTCCCGACGAGCGGTCCATCCTGGGTCTCGACTCTGGACAGTCAGTACTTCATCCATGGTCATCGGACCGGACCCCCTCCACAAGGGAGGGGGGGACATAGGAGAAAGAAAAGAAGCGGCAGATCAAATAAACATTGATTGATTGATTGATTGATAGTGTAATGCCCGCAGCTAAAAGCAACTGTGTGAGAACGTATACTCGAATATCACAATGTAGTCATTTTCTGTATCGCACAGAAACAAACTCGCGCCCTACCTGGTGGCATTTACAGAAAAGTGATAAAAGGCATAAAAAGCGATAAGCAAAAAGAAAAGCCGGAGACTAAATCACATCATCACATGACTGTTTGTTTTGTCGCACATGGCAGGTAATGCGAGAACAGGGCTCCTCGGAGGTGCTGAACAAACTGTACGACACGGCCATGGACAAGCTGGAGGGCGTCAAGAAGGAGTACGACGCCCTCAGCAAGCGCCACAGCGAGAAGGTGGCCACCCACAACACCGACCTGAGTCGCCTGGAGCAGGCCGAGGAGGAGAACCGGCGGCTCCAGAAGCAAATGGACGCCTTGCTCCTACAGCGGGAATCGGCGATGCACTACCAGCAGCAGTACTCCACGTCCATTAGGAGGTGAAAGCGCCGTCTGTTTACACACATAATGATGGGGGAAAAATCCTATTGTTAAGCTCTTCCCGGACACCATCTGATGAGTCAGGGAAGCCTGCCAAGCCAAAGTGTTCTTGTACAAAAACCTGTTTCCATATGAGTTGGGAAAATGTGTTAGATGTAAATATAAACAGAATACAATGATTTGCAAATCATTTTCAACCCATATTCAGTTGAATATGCTACTAAGACAACATATTTGATGTTCAAACTCATAAAAAATTTTTTTTAATGCAAATCATCATTAAGTTTAGAATTTGATGCCGGCAACACGTGACAATAGAAGTTGGGAAAGGTGGCAATAAATACTGATGAAGTTGATTCAAATCCCATAGGTGTGCAGGCTAATTGGGAACAGGTGGGTGCCATGATTGGCTGTAAAAACAGCTTCCCCCAAAAAATGCTCAGTCTTTCACAAGAAAGGATGGGGCGAGGTACACCCCTTTGTCCACAACTGCGTGAGCAAATAGTCAAACAGTTTAAGAACAAGGTTTCTCAAAGTGCAATTGCAAGAAATTTAGGGATTTCAACATCTACGTTCCATAATATCATCAAAATGTTCAGAGAATCTGGAGAAATCACTCCATGTAAGCGGCATGGCCGGAAACCAACATTTGAATGGCCGTAATTTGATCAAAAACCGACATCAATCTATGAAGGATATCACCACATGGGCTCAGGAGCACTTCAGAAAACCCATCCATCCATCCATTTCCTACCGCTTATTCCCTTTCGGGGTCGCGGGGGGCGCTGGCGCCTATCTCAGCTACAATCGGGCGGAAGGCGGGGTACACCCTGGACAAGTCGCCACCACATCGCAGGGCCAACACAGATAGACAGACAACATTCACACTCACATTCACACACTAGGGACCATTTAGTGTTACCAATCAACCTATCCCCAGGTGCATGTCTTTGGAGGTGGGAGGGGCCTATCCCCAGGTGCATGTCTTTGGAGGTGGGAGGGGCCTATCCCCAGGTGCATGTCTTTGGAGGTGGGAGGGGCCTATCCCCAGGTGCATGTCTTTGGAGGTGGGAGGAAGCCGGAGTACCCGGAGGGAACCCACGCATTCACGGGGAGAACATGCAAACTCCACACAGAAAGATCCCGAGCCTGGATTTGAACCCAGGACTGCAGGACCTTCGTATTGTGAGGCAGACGCACTAACCCCTCTTCCACCGTGAAGCACTTCAGATAACCACCGTCAATAAATACAGTTTGTCGCTACATCTGTAAGTGCAAGTTCACCACTCAGAGGCCCTGAGATCGGTAGGTTGTGAGTTGAAACCCCGGCCGAGTCATACCAAAGACTATAAAAATGGTACCCGTTGCCTCCCTGCTTGGCACTTAGCATCAAGGGTTGGAATTGGGGGTTAAATCACCATAAATGATTCCTGGGCGCGGCACCGGTGCTGCCCACTGCTCCCCTCACTTCATAGGGAGTGATCAAGGGGATTGGTCAAGTGCAGAGGACAAATTTCACCACACCTAGTGTGTGTGTGACAATAATTGGTACTTTAACTTAACTAAAGCTCTACCGTGCAAAGCGAAAGCCATTTATCAACAACATCCAGAAACGCCGCCGGCTTCTCTGAGCCCGAGATCATGCAAAATGGAAAAGTGTTCTGTGGTCTAACGAGTCCACATTTCAAATTTGTTTTTGGAAATATTCGACATCGTGTCATCCGGACCAAAGGGGAAGCGAACCATCCAGACGCAAAGTTGAAAAGCCAGCATCTGTGATGGTATGGGGGTGCATTAGTGCCCAAGGCATGGGTAACTTACACATCTGTGAAGGCACCATTAATGCTGAAAGGTACATACAGGTTTTGGAGCGACATATCAATCAATCAATCAATCAATGTTTATTTATATAGCCCCAAATCACAAATGTCTCAAAGGACTGCACAAATCATTACGACTACAACATCCTCGGAAGAACCCACAAAAGGGCAAGGAAACCTCACACCCAGTGGGCAGGGAGAATTCACATCCAGTGGGACGCCAGTGACAATGCTGACTATGAGAAACCTTGGAGAGGACCTCAGATGTGGGCAACCCCTCCCCCCCCTCTAGGGGACCAAAAGCAATGGATGTCGAGCGGGTCTAACATGATACTGTGAAAGTTCAATCCATAGTGGCTCCAAGACAGCAGCGAGAGTCCCGTCCACAGGAAACCATCTCAAGCGGATCAGCAACGTAGAGATGTCCCCAACCGATACAGGCGAGCGGTCCATCCTGGGTCCCGACGAGCGGTCCATCCTGGGTCTCGACTCTGGACAGCCAGTACTTCATCCATGGTCATCGGACCGGACCCCCTCCACAAGGGAGGGGGGGACATAGGAGAAAGAAAAGAAGCGGCAGATCAACTGGTCTAAAAAGGAGGTCTATTTAAAGGCTAGAGTATACAGATGAGTTTTAAGGTGAGACTGAAATGCTTCTACTGAGGTAGCATCTCGAACTGTTACCGGGAGGGCATTCCAGAGTACTGGAGCCCGAACGGAAAACGCTCTACAGCCCGCAGACTTTTTTTGAGCTCTAGGAATCACTAATAAGCCGGAGTCTTTTGAACGCAGATTATGCTGCCATCTAAGCGCCGTATTTTTCATGGACGCCCCTGCTTATTTCAGCAAGACAATGCCAAGCCACATTCAGCACGTGTTACAACAGCGTGGCTTCGTAAAATTAAGAGTGCGGGTACTTTGGGTGGAAAGGATTTGCAAATCATTGTATTCCGTTTGTATTTACATCAAACACAATTTCCCAACTCATATGGAAACGGGGTTTGTACTTTGTGATTATGCTCAACACGGTGCTCCGTGTTTAATACGAGCTGAAAAATGACCTCCCATCGCGCCTTCCCAGGTTCGATTCCGTGCAGCAGGAGCTGAACAAGTCCTCGGCCCAAAACAAGGAGCTCCAGCGAGAGATGGAGCGGCTGCAGTCGGAGGTGACGCGCTACAAGAACCTGCAGCTAAAGGCCTCCAAGGACTGCGACAAGTACAAGGAGGAGCGGGACTCGGTGTTCAACGAGTACCGCCTCATCATGAGCGAGCGCGACCAGGTGATCAAGGAGCTGGACAAGCTGCAGACGGAGCTGGAGGCGGCCGAGGCCCGGCTGAAGAACACCTCTTCGGAGAGGGTGGTGGCCAGCGAGGAGTTGGAGGCGCTCAGACAGGTACTGGAACTGAACGTGTGCGTTTGCATTGAGCGCTTTGTTTACATCCAACAATACATTTAGGTTCAGCTGTTTGGAATAACGAAACTTGTGAAGGTAAACAAAACACCAGGAGGTTGTTCATCCTTTATTTTGTTGTGATTGTCACTCATAATTATCATATTTTCCCAACCATAGGGCACATAGGTTATATTATTACTATTATTTCTAAATGTAAAACATTTCCTTGTGGTCTACATAACATGTAATGGTGGTTATTTGGTCCAAATGTTGCATAGATGATGTTTCACAGATCGTTTTCAAGCCGCATTCTGACAGTCACTTCACTCTCTAGTGCAGGTGTGCCCATTACGTCGATCGCTAGCTACAGGTCGAGCGCGGAGGTTGTCAGTCGATCGCCTTTTAAAAAAATGACTGACATTCACGGCATCCGAAGGTCTTGTGAGATGACGCTAGCTGCTGCGAGATAATTATTAAGAAAAAACGACCGAGAGGAAGGCGGAGAAACACTTTTTATTTCAACAGACTCTCGCGCCGTCCCTTCCGTCAAAACTCTAAAGGCCGTCTGCACATTTCCTATCTTCACAATAAAAGCCCTGCTTCATGCTGCCTGCACTAACAAAATAAGAGTCTCGGAAAGCTGGCGTGCACAAGTGATGTGCACGCCAGCTTTCCGAGCGATCGCTTGTGCACGCCAGCTTTCCGAGACTCTTATTTAGTTAGCGCAGGCAGCATGAAGCAGGGCTTTTATTGTGAAGATAGGAAATGTGCAGTCGGCCTTTAGAGTTTTGACGGAAGGGACGGCGCGAAAGTCTGTTGAAATAAAGTGTTTCTCGCCTTCCTCTCTGTCATTTTTTCATAATAATGAACTGGCAGCAGCCAGCGTCATCTCACAAGACCCTCGGGTGCCGTGAATGTCAATCAAGCAAGCTACGGAATTTGCCGCCAATGTTTTTCTTGTAAAGTGTATGGAAGCTGGATGAATTAGATGCCAAAAACCAAGCACTTTCATGTGGTATTGTACAGAAAGGACCACTTTTTTTCTCCTCCATTTGAAAATGTGGGCGTTATCATTTCTGTCTGATTCCAATCAATGCGAGTCATCAGAATCAGGTAATACACCAACTTATATTCTTGTCTTCGTGAAAGAAAGACATCTATATGTGTTACACATACTTGTATTATTAAACACATTTAACTTGTTAACAAAAAATCTCTTTCATAAATAAATAAATAAATATAAATGATATATATAAATGAGGTAGATCCCCTCGATTTGGTCAATTGAAAAGTAGCTCGCCTGCAGAAAAAGTGTGGGCACCCCTGCTCTAGATGGTGACTTTTCAAATGATGCTACATTCCGCCCGATTGTAGCTGAGATAGGCGCCAGCGCCCCCCCGCGACCCCGAAAGGGAATAAGCGGTAGAAAATGGATGGATGGATGGATATTAGCAGTAATGCTTCTTTTTGTAGCAACGCTTTTGCCCCAAACTTGACAAATTAAAGGTGTCTATTCGACATTAAAGGCCTACTGAAATGAGATGTTCTTATTTAAACGGGGATAGCAGGTCCATTCTATGTGTCATACTTGATCATTTTGCGATATTGCCATATTTTTGCTGACAGGATTTAGTAGTGAATTATATTTATATAGCGCTTTTTCCTCAAGTGACTCAAAGCACTTTACATGGTGAAACCCAATATCTAGGTTACATTTAAACCAGTGTGGGTGGCACTGGGAGCAGGTGGGTAAAGTGTCTTGCCCAAGGACACAACGGCAGTGACTAGGATGGCACAAGCGGGAATCGAACCTGCAACCCTCAAGTTGCTGGCACGGCTGCTCTACCAACCGAGCTATACCGTCCCAATAGAGAACATTGACGATAAAGTTCGCAACTTTTGGTCGCTAATAAAAAAGCCTTGCCTGTACCGGAAGTAGCAGACGATGTGCGCGTGACGTCACGGGTTGTGGAGCTCCTCACATCTGAACATTGTTTACAATCATGGCCACCAGCAGCGAGAGCGATTCGGACCGAGAAAGCGACAATTTCCCCATTAATTTGAGCGAGGATGAAAGATTTGTGGATGAGGATAGTGAGAGTGAAGGACTAGAAAAAGAAAAATTCAGATGTTATTAGACACATTTACTAGGATAACTCTGGAACATCCCTTATCTGCTTATTGTGTTACTAGTGTTTTAGTGAGATTATATAGTCGTACCTGAAAGTTGGAGGTCTGACCGCCAGTGTCTCTGAGGGAAGCCACGTTTCTCCACAAGGCGAAGCGAAGGCAGCCGGTCGGGCCGGGCTGAGCTTTTTTTTACCCCCCCTCCTCCACGGTGGAAGCATCCCACGTTCGGGGGCGGCTGGTCGGAGGAGGCAAGAGAGTCCGCAGCTGCCTCTTTGACAGGTGCACGAGAAACGACGCAAGTTGTGAATTGTGAATTATATTTATATAGCGCTTTCCTCAAGTGACTCAAAGCGCTTTACATAGTGAAACCCAATATCTAAGTGACATTCAAACCAGTGTGGGTGGCACTGGGAGCAGGTGGATAAAGTGTCTTGCCCAAGGACACAACGGCAGTGACTAGGATGGCACAAGTGGGAATCGAACCTGCAACCCTCAAGTTGCTAGCACGGCCACTCTACCAACCGAGCTATGCCGCCCCATGTTCCGCTCATGTCTACGGTAAGAGCCGACTATTTAACCACAATTTTCTCACCGAAACCTGCCGGTTGACGTGGTAGAGAACCATGTTCACTTGACCGCTCTGTTGCATAGTAAAGCTTCACCTTCGGGAATGTAAACAAGGAAACGCCGGCCGTGTTTGTGTTGCTAAAGGCAGCTGCAATACACCGCTTCCCACCTACAGCTTTCTTCTTTGACGTCTCCATTGTCCATTAAACAAATTGCAATAGATTCGGCAACACAGATGTCCAGAATCCTGTGTAATTATGCGATTAAAGCAGATGACTTATAGCTGGGATCGGGCTGGAACAAAATGTCCGCTACAATCGGTGACGTCACGCGCACTCGTCATCATACCGCAATGTTTTTAACCGGATACTTTACGCGAAATTTAAAATTGCAATTTAGTAAACTAAAGCGGCCGTATTGACATGTGTTGCAATGTTAATATTTCATCATTGATATATAAACTATCAGACTGCGTGGTCTTCATTTGTTCCCAGATTCGCACCTTTCTCTCGTATCACCACTCGCACGGCTCCCCTAGCATCACAGCTAACGTTACCCATGCCGATACCTCTCTGCTCCGCGAGGGCGTATACGTAAGTGACGTAAGTAAGAAGGTGTGCTTGCTGTCTGTGAGAAGGTGAGACAAGAAAGAGTGAGAAGAGCCTTTAGTGTAATGCCAGCAGCTAAAAGCAACTGTGTGAGAATCTATACTTGAATACAGGGGTCACCAACCTTTTTGAAAGCAAGAGCTACTTCTTGGGTACTGATTAATGCAAAGGGCTACCAGTTTGATACGCACTTAAATAAATTGCCAGAAATAGCCAATTTGCTCAATTTACCTTTAAAAAAATAATCTATATATGTGAAAAAATGGGTATTTCTGTCTGTCATTCCGTCGTACATTTTTTTTCCTTTTACGGAAGGTTTTTGTAGATAATAAATTATGAAAAAAACAGTTAATTGAACGGATTAAAAGAGGAGAAAACACGAAAAAAAGAAAAATTTATCTTCATCTTCGACTCTTTAAAATTCCAAATTCAACCGAAAAAAAAAGAAGAGAAAAACTAGCTAATTCAAATCTTTTTGAAAAATTAAAAAAATAATTTATGGAACATCCTTACTTATTTTTCCTGATTAAGATTAATTTTTAGAATTTTGACGACATGTTTTAAATAGGTTAAAATCCAATCTGCACTTTGTTAGAATATATAATAAATTGGACCAAGCTATATTTCTAACAAAGACAAATCATTATTTCTTCTAGATTTTCCAGAACAAAAATTTTAAAAGAAATTCAAAATACTTTGAAATAAATTTTAAATTTGATTCTACAGATTTTCCAGATTTGCCTGAATAATATTTTTGAATTTGAATCATAATAATTTAGAAAAAATATTTCTAAAATATTCTTCGTCGAAAAAACAGAAGCTAAAATGAAGAATTAAATTAAAATGTATTTATTATTCTTTACAATAAAAAAGATAAATCTGCACTTTGTTATAATATATAACAAATTGGACCAAGCTATATTTCTAACAAAAACAAATCATTATTTCTTCTAGATTTTCCAGAACAAAAATTTTAAAAGAAATTCAAAAGACTTTGAAATAAATTTTAAATTTGATTCCACAGATTTTCCAGTTTTGCCTGAATAATATTTTAATCATAAGTTAGAAAAAATATTTCAAAAATATTCTTTGTCGAAAAAACAGAAGATAAAATGAAGAATTAAATGTAATTTCATTTATTATTCTTTAGTAGTAGTAGTAGTAGTAAATTGTATTTATATAGCGCTTTTCTCAAGTGGCTCAAAGCGCTTTACATAGTGAAACCCAATATCTAAGTTACATTTAAACCAGTGTGGGTGGCACTGGGAGCAGGTGGGTAAAGTGTCTTGCCCAAGGACACAACGGCAGTGACTAGGATGGCACACGCGGGAATCGAACCAGCAACCCTCAAGTTGCTGGCACGGCCACTCTACCAACCGAGCTATGCCGCCCTTTACAATCCAAAAAAAAATACTTGAACATTGATTAAAATGTTCAGGAAAGAAGAGGAAGGAATTTAAAAGGTAAAAAGGTATTTGTGTTTAAAAATCCTAAAATCATTTTTAAGGTTGTATTTTTTCTCAAAAATTGCCTTTCTTGAAGTTATAAGAAGCAAAGTAAAAAAATAAATGAATTTAAACAAGTGAAGACCAAGTTTTTCTTGGATTTTCAAATTCTATTTGAGTTTTGTCTCTCTTGGAATTAAAAATGTCGAGCAAAGCGAGACCAGCTTGCTAGTAAATAAATACCATTTAAAAAATAGGGGCGGTTCACTGGTAAGTGCTGCTATTTGAGCTATTTTTAGAACAGACCAGCGGGCGACTCATCTGGTCCTTACGGGCACCATGTTGGTGACCCATGCTCTAATATCACGATATAGTCGTTTCCTACATCGCACAGAGACAACCCCGCGATATATCGATTATATCGATATATCGGCCAGCTCTATATTCAATAGTTCAAACTGAGAATTGTGTCTCGTCAATCCTTCCACTCCTGTGCTTCAGTTCGGTCACCAAATCTGATTTGTAGTCCCTTTTTGAAGTGTCGTACCAAATGAGGAACGTCCTCCGTTGTTTGGTACTTTTACTATTGTTTGTCACACCATTTACTGCAATCCGCTCTAAGTAAACTACCCTCACTTCTGCAAAGAAGACTCAATCAGCGAGGTTTTTTGCAACCAGTTTTGCCAGCTGGTGAATTGAAGGCCACGAATTCCCAAGACGCTGCATAAAAATAGTTGAGCTCTCTCTTTTTGAAGACCGTCTCTGAACAAACTGCCTTTTGAAATCCACTGACTGATCCTGTCGATGACTCATAGCTTTGCCGATGTTTCCCTTTCCCCCTTCTACCTGTCGCAGGAGTTGAACTCGTCGCTGGTGGACCGCGACAGGGCCATCTGCGAGAGGAACGAGCTCCTGGAGAAGTACTGCCACGAGGTGAAGGACAAAGCCGAGGCCCAGAAGGAGCTGAGCCAGGCCTGCAAGGACATCGAAATGGTGCGGGAGGAGAGGGACGTGGCCCGCAAGGAGAGGACCGAGGCCATTATTCAGAGGGATCAGCTTCTCCGGGAGTACTATCAAGCACGGCAGGTGAGTTGGGGCCTCTGCTACCACACCTGAGTATGCAGTCAGAGGTCGGACGTCTTCTTAAGAGCTTAATGGTTCCAGTGAGGATTACAAGATGTCACTGGACTGACCCTGAGGGAGATTTAGGTCTTACTTCTGTAACTTCTGTGGTTCACGCATTCTTGGACTTGGATTGGCAGGACGTTTTGGAGAAGTTCTATGAATCATTTTGGCCTAATTAGGGATGCACCGAAATGAAAATTTGTGGCCGAAGCCGAATAAAACTTAAACGCTTGGCCGAATACCAAATAATGAATGCAGTTTTTCACATTTTTTTTATATTGCATAAATAGCCTAGAATAAATATTTACACATGTTTTCAAATAAAGTATTTTTTTATTGAATATTGACATTTTTTTAATATTCCAGTAGCCTTTGCTTTTCAAAAAAAAGCACAAAGTTTTTCATTTATATTAGGCCTTCAAACAAAACATGCGTTCCGAAAAAAAAAAAAAAGTGCATTAAAGTGGATAAACCCACAACAAATGAACTTTGCGACTATAACAATCCTGATGGTTATTTTCCTCTTTGTTCCCGAGGACACCACGTCCACAGTTTCCAAATATAATTTGAAATGTGGACTCGTCGGACCACAGAACACTTTTCCACTTTGCCTCAGTCCATCTTAGATGACCTCGGGCCTAGCGAAGACGGCAGCGTTTCTGGGTGTTGTTGATAAATGGCTTTCGCTTTGCATAGTAGAGCTTTAACTTGCACTTACAGATGTAGCGACCAACTGTATTTAGTGACAGTGGTTTTCTGAAGTGTTCCTGAGCCCATGTGGTGATATCCTTTAGAGATTGAAATTGTTTTTATGATACAATGCCGTCTGAGGCATTGTTGTTCCAAAACCTGTATGTACCTTTCAGCATTAATGGTGCCTTCACAGACGTGTAAGTTACCCATGCCTTGGGCACTAATACACCCCCATACCATCACAGATGCTGGCTTTCCAACTTTGCGCCTATAACAATCCTGATGGTTATTTTCCTCTTTGTCCCGGAGGACACCACGTCCACAGTTTCCAAATATAATTTGAAATGTGGACTCGTCAGATCACAGAACACTTTTCCACTTTGCATCAGTCCATCTTAGATGACCTCGGGCCTAGCGAAGACGGCAGCGTTTCTGGGTGTTGTTGATAAATGGCTTTCGCTTTGCATAGTAGAGCTTTAACTTGCACTTACAGATGTAGCGACCAACTGTATTTAGTGACAGTGGTTTTCTGAAGTGTTCCTGAGCCCATGTGGTGATATCCTTTAGAGATTGAAATTGTTTTTATGATACAATGCCGTCTGAGGCATTGTTGTTCCAAAACCTGTATGTACCTTTCAGCATTAATGGTGCCTTCACAGACGTGTACGTTACCCATGCCTTGGGCACTAATACACCCCCATACCATCACAGATGCTGGCTTTCCAACTTTGCGCCTATAACAATCCGGATGGTTATTTTCCTCTTTGTTCCCGAGGACACCACGTCCACAGTTTCCGAATATAATTTGAAATGTGGACTTGTCCGACCACAGAACACTTTTCCACTTTGCATCAGTCCATCTTAGATGACCTCGGGCCTAGCGAAGACTGCAGCGTTTCTGGGTGTTGTTGATAAATGGCTTTCGCTTTGCATAGTAGAGCTTTAACTTGCACTTAGAGATGTAGCGACCAACTGTATTTAGTGACAGTGGTTTTCTGAAGTGTTCCTGAGCCCATGTGGTGATATCCTTTAGAGATTGAAATTGTTTTTATGATACAATGCCGTCTGAGGCATTGTTGTTCCAAAACCTGTATGTACCTTTCAGCATTAATGGTGCCTTCACAGACGTGTACGTTACCCATGCCTTGGGCACTAATACACCCCCATACCATCACAGATGCTGGCTTTTCAACTTTGCGCCTATAACAATCCGGATGGTTATTTTCCTCTTTGTCCCGGAGGACACCACGTCCACAGTTTCCAAATATAATTTGAAATGTGGACTCGTCCGACCACAGAACACTTTTCCACTTTGCATCAGTCCATCTTAGATGATCTCGGGCCTAGCGAAGACGGCAGCGTTTCTGGGTGTTGTTGATAAATGGCTTTCGCTTCGCATAGTGAGGTTTTAACTTGCACTTACAGATGTAGCGACCCACTGTACTTGCCAACCCTCCTGATTTTCCCGGTAGACTCCCGAATTTCAGTAGAAACAGTCTCCATTAGGGATGCACCGAAATGAAAATTTGTGACCGAAGCCGAATAAAATGTAAACGCTTGGCCGAAGGCCGAATACCGAATAATGAATGCAGTTTTTCACAATTTTTTTATATTGCATAAATAGCCTAGAATAAATATTTAGACATGTTTTTCAAATAAAGTAATTTTTTATTGAATATTGACATTTTTTTAATATTCCAGTAGCCTTTGCTTTTCAAAAAAAGCACAAAGTTTTTCATTTATATTAGGCCTTCAAACAAAACATGCGTTCCAAAAAAATAAATAAAGTGCATTAAAGTGGATAAACCCACAACAAATGAATTATTGTCCTTTTGGCAAAAGTCTGCTTAGCCACAGTAGATATGCTAATAATGTAAACAGAAGGCTCAAGTAAATCTCAATAAGTGTGTGCTTGTAACCTCATACACTTATACAGGTAGCCTACACAACAGGCTACCTGTATAAGGTAGCTTGTTAGCCACAGTAGATATGCTAATAATGCCACAGTAGATATGCCACAGTAGATATGCTAATAATGTAAACAGAGGTCCCACTAAATCTCAATAAGTGCGTGCTTGTAACCTCATACACTTATACAGGTAGCCTACACAACAGGCTACCTGTATAAGGTAGCTTGTTAGCCACAGTAGATATGCTAATAATGCCACAGTAGATATGCTAATAATGTAAACAGAGGCCCCACTAAATCTCAATAAGTGTGTGCTTGTAACCTCATACACTTATACAGGTACACAACATATCCCAACGTCACCGCGTCAAAAAATTGCGTCACACGCCACTATTCGGCCTTGTTTTTAACTCATTCCACCGAAGGCCGAATGTGGCTTTTTTTTTGCCATATTCGGCCGAATATATTCGGTTACCGATTAATCGGTGCATCCCTAATTATTACTAATAAGTACGTAAGTCAATTTGATTTATAAAGCGCTTTTCACAGATAAAATCACAAAGCGCTGCACAAAACAGGTGAAGTTAAACAATTCAATTAAAACAGGGGCAGCATCATAAAAAGGATGTAAAGTGGATTAAAAATGATAGTTAAAAGGTAGCGTTAACTAAAAGCTTTACTAAAAAGAGAACTTTTTAAAAGTTTCAACACAGTCAAGATCACGGTCAGTTTTATTGAATGTGAGTCCGGAATGCCAGGTCTCCACGGGTTTTAAAACAAGTTTTTTGGGATCTTTAGAAGACCCCGGCCTGAAGAGCAGGGGCATAGCAAATCAGAGATGTACTGAGGGGCCCCACAACCCAACACACGGAATGTCAGGACTAAAATCTTAAACTGGATGCGGGATTTAACTGGAAGTCAATGAAGACTGGATAAAACGGGGGAGATGAGGGGTGTTCTGGGTGCACTGGCCTAAAGTCTGGGAGCCGCATTTTCTACAATCTGAAGTCTCTTCAGCGTTGACTTGTTTAATAGTCAATGTGAGACGAAATGAAAGCATGAACGATCATTTCGAGATCTCCAATTTTGACAACAAATTTCTCACTTAAGAAATATTTCTGAGACGATAACAAAAGTTTTTGGTCAGTTGACGACAGTGACCTTCCAAAGACATTAATGGGGTGGTACAGCTCGGTTGGTAGAGCGGCCGTGCCAGCAACTTGAGGGTTGCAGGTTCGAATCCCGCTTCCGCCATCCTATCCATCCATCTTCTTCCGCTTATCCGAGGTCGGGTCGCGGGGGCAGCAGCCTAAGCAGGGAAACCCAGACTTCCCTCTCCCCAGCCACTTCGTCTAGCTCTTCCCGGGGGATCCCGAGGCGTACCCAGGCCAGCCGGGAGACATAGTCTTCCCAACGTGTCCTGGGTCTTCCCCGTGGCCTCCTACCGGTTGGACGTGCCTAGGGAGGCGTTCGGGTGGCATCCTGACCAGATGCCCGAACCACCTCATCTGGCTCCTCTCCATGTGGAGGAGCAGCGGCTTTACTTTGAGTTCCTCCCGGATGGCAGAGCTTCTCACCCTATCTCTAAGGGAGACACCTGGAAACTCATTTGGGCCGCTTGTACCCGTGATCTTATCCTTTCGGTCATGACCCAAAGCTCATGACCATAGGTGAGGATGGGAACGTAGATCGACCGATAAATTGAGAGCTTTGCCTTCCGGCTCAGCTCCTTCTTCACCACAACGGATCGATACAACGTCCGCATTACTGAAGACGCCGCACCGATCCGCCTGTCGATCTCACGATCCACTCTTCCCCCACTCGTGAACAAGACTCCTAGGTACTTGAACTCCTCCGCCATCCTAGTCACTGCCATTGTGTCCTTGGGCAAGACACCTGCTCCCAGTGCCACCCACACTGGTTTAAATGTAAAGGAAAAAAAATGAAATATTGGGTTTCACTATGTAAAGCGCTTTGAGTCACTAGAGAAAAAGCGCTATATAAATATAATTCACTTCACACTTCATCAAACACAACCCCGAGGTTTTTGAGGCTGCTTTTAACGCCAAGGGAGTTCTTAGTCAGGGGGATCTTTTTATCAGAGTTGGCTACCAAGGTTAAAATGTCAATGCAAGGATCAAGTCCAAGTTCCTCTGTAGAAGAGGAGCACTCTGTTTTTAGGAATTTGCGGCAAAAATATTTGTCTCTGTGGCCAGTATCAATCAATCAATGTTTACTTATATAGCCCTAAATCACTAGTGTCTCAAAGGGCTGCACAAACCACTACCACATCCTCGGTAGGCCCACATAAGGGCAAGGAAAAACTCACACCCAGTGGGACGTCGGTGACAATGATGACTATGAGAACCTTGGAGAGGAGGAAAGCAATGGATGTCGAGCGGGTCTAACATGATACTGTGAGAGTTCAATCCATAATGGATCCAACACAGTCGCGAGAGTCCAGTCCAAAGCGGATCCAACACAGCAGCGAGAGTCCCGTTCACAGCGGAGCCAGCAGGAAACCATCCCAAGCGGGGGCGGATCAGCATTGGGCCCTTGGTAGCCAGACCAATAGCTCTGGCTTAAAGAATACATTTGTATCAATCAAAACTGAGCATTACTAGCTTTAAAAAAAGCTATTTATTTTTGAGAAGTGTCTTCTAAGGCAGTTTTCTGATGTTGTGGTTCGCCTAAAATGCAACATATGGCACACCTCTAACGGAAGGCGTTCACGCAGAAACAAGACTCTGCCACGCTGGACATGGAGCGTGCCAACAAGGAGATCGAGATGCTGAGGAAGCAGTACGAGGCCATGTCCCAGGAACTGAAAGAAGCCACGCAGGAGACCGAGGTGGCCAAATGTCGCCGGGACTGGGCCTTCCAAGAGCGGGACAAAATAGTGGCGGAGAGGGAGAGCATCAGGTGGGCGTGCGAAGAGCGAGGAGTTGTTGTTGTTGTTGTTGTTGTTTACCTTTCCAACGCTTCCCTCCATCCCCAGGACGCTGTGTGACAACCTGCGTCGGGAGCGAGACCGGGCGGTCAGCGACCTGGCAGACGCCCTGCGGAACCTGGACGACATGAGGAAGCAGAAGAACGACTCTTTGCGAGAGCTGAAGGAGATGAGGTGAGTCGGTCAATTTTTGAAGCGTAGGAAAGCGAGTCAAACAAATAAGCCCAGAATAAAAAAACAATCTTTCTTTAATGTGAGCAACAGAATATTTGCTTCTCCAAGCCTCCCTGCCAGTGCCTAGTATTTAAAAGCTGTTATAGTCTGCATGTAAACTCCAATGTTGCGCCTTCAGAAACTTAAAAATGTAATCCTGATTTTTTTTTTTTTTTTCTCAGCTCCTTTTGTTTTATATTGGGTGTAAAAGCTCCCTCTGCTGGCTGCTGATGTGTATGACAGACTAGGAAGTCAAAATTGGTTCTTTCCATCCATTTTCTAAAGCTTGTCCCTTTTGGGGTCGTGGGGGGTGCCTAAGCCTATCTCAGCTGCATTCGAGCGGAAGGCGGTCGTACACCCTGGACAAGTCGCCACCTCACCGCAGGGCCTGTTGGGGCATTTAAGTTAAAGTTAAGTCAAAGTTAAAGTACCAATGATTTTCTCACACTAAGTGTGGTGAAATTTGTCCTCTGCATTCGACCCATTCCCTTGTTCACCCCCTGGGAGGTGAGGGGAGCAGTGAGCAGCAGCGGTGGCCGCGCCCGGGCATTATTTTTGGTGATTAAACCCCCAATTCCAAGCAGGGAGGTAATGGCTCCCATTTTTATAGTCTTTGGTATGACTCAGCCAGGATTAGGTTTGAGTATTTGTGTCAAACATCTATCCATCCATTTTCTACCACTTGTCCCATTTGGATCTGCGGGGGGCGCTGCTGCCTATCTCAGCTACAATCGGGCGGAAGGCGGCGTACACCCTGGACTTGTCGCCACCTCATTGCAGGGCCTTTTGGGGTATTTAAGATAAGTTAAAGTACCAATGATTGTCACACACTAGGTGTGTTGAAATTTGTCCTCTGCATTTGATCCATCCCCTTGTTCATCCCCTGGGAGGTGAGGGGAGCAGTGAGCAGCAGCCGTGGCCGCGCCCGGGAATTATTTTTGCTGATTTAACCCCCAATTCCAAGCCTTGATGCTGAGTGCCAAGCAGGGAGGTAATGGCTCCCATTTTTATAGTCTTTGGTATGACTCGGTCGGGATTAGGTTTGAGTATTTGTGTCAAACATCTATCCATCCATTTCTACCACTTGTCCCATTTGGATCTGCGGGGGGCGCTGGTGCCTATTTCAGCTACAATCGGGCGGAAGGCGGGGTACACCCTGGACTAGTCGCCACCTCATCGCAGGGCCTGTTGGGGTATTTAAGTTAAAGTTAAAGTACCAATGATTTTCTCACACACTAAGTGTGGTGAAATGTGTCCTCTGCATTTGACCCATCACCCTTGATCACCCCCTGGGAGGTGAGGGGAGCAGTGAGCAGCAGTAGTGGCCGCGCCCGGGAACCATTTTTGGTGATTTAACCCCCAATTCCAAGCCTTGATGCTGAGTGCCAAGCAGGGAGGTAATGGCTCACATTTTATAGTCTTTGGTATGACTCAGCCGGGATTAGGTTTGAGTATTTGTGTCAAACATCTATCCATACATTTCTACCGCTTGTCCCTTTTGGATCTGCGGGGGGCGCTGTTGCCTATTTCAGCTACAATCGGGCGGAAGGCGGGGTACACCATGGACTTTTGGGGTATTTAAGTTAAAGTTAAAGTACCAATGATTGTCACACACTCACTAGGTGTGGTGAAATTTGTCCTCTGCATTTGATCCATCACCCTTGTTCACCCCCTGGGAGGTGAGGGGAGCAGTGAGCAGCAGTAGTGGCCACGCCCGGGAATCATTTTTGGTGATTTAACCCCCAATTCCAAGCCTTGATGCTGAGTGCCAAGCAGGGAGGTAATGGCTCCCATTTTTATAGTCTTTGGTATGACTCAGCCAAGATTAGGTTTGAGTATTTGTGTCAAACATCTATCCATCCATTTCTACCGCTTGTCCCTTTTGGATCTGCAGGGGGCGCCGTTGCCTATTTCAGCTACAATCGGGCGGAAGGCGGGGTACACCCTGGACTAGTCGCCACCTCATTGCAGGGCCTTTTGGGGTATTTAAGATAAGTTAAAGTACCAATGATTGTCACACACTCACTAGGTGTGTTGAAATTTGTCCTCTGCATTCGACCCATCCCCTTGTTCACCCCCTGGGAGGTGATGGGAGCAGTGAGCAGCAGTGGTGGCCGCGCCCGGGAATTATTTTTGGTGATTAAACCCCCAATTCCAAGCAGGGAGGTAATGGCTCCCATTTTTATAGTCTTTGGTATGACTCAGCCGGGATTAGGTTTGAGTATTTGTGTCAAACATCTATCCATCCATTTCTACCGCTTGTCCCTTTTGGGGTCACGGGGGGCGCTGTTGCCTATCTCAGCTACAATCGGGCGGAAGGCGGCGTACACACTGGACTTGTCGCCACCTCATCACAGGGCCTGTTGGGGTATTTAAGTTAAAGTTAAAGTACCAATGATTTTCTCACACACTAAGTGTGTTGAAAGTGTCCTCTGCATTTGATCCATCCCCTTGTTCACCCCCTGGGAGGTGAGGGGAGGAGTGGGCCAGGCCCGGGAATCATTTTTGGTGACTTAACCCCCAATTTCAACCCTTGATGAGTCCCATTTTTATAGTTTTTGGTATGACTCGACCGGGGGTTGATCTCACAACCTACCGTGATTAAGATGAGTATTTGTGTCAATCAGAGGGGTGTTTTTAGGGTTAGTGAGTATACATTTGAGTTCCTACTAGGGGTGGGGGGAAAAATTGATTCGAATACGTTGTGCGATTCAGAATCGATTCTCGTATTTTTTTTATTTTTTTTTTAATCAATCCAACAAACCACTACACAGCAATACCACAACAATGCAATCCAATTCCAAAACCAAACCTGAGCCAGCAACACTCAGAACTGCAATAAACAGAGCAATTGAGAGGAGACACAAACACCACACAGAACAAACCAAAAGTAGTGAAACAAAAATGAATATTATCAACAACAGTATCAATAATCAATCAGTATCAACTCTGTACACTGCTGCTGGAATTTTAATTTATCTATCTATCTATCTATCAATATTAGTTATAATTTCAGCATTGACATTATCATTAGACATTTATAAAAATAATAAAAAAGAACAATAGTGTCACAGTGGCTTACACTTGCATGGCATCTCATAAGCTTGACAACACACTGTGTCCAATGTTTTCACAAAGATAAAATAAGTCATATTTTTGGTTCGTTAATTAATTAAAACAAATTTACATTATTGCAATCAGTTGATAAAACATTGTCCTTCACAATTATAAAAGCTTTTTACAAAAATCTACCTTTCTGCTAGCATGTCAGCAGACTGGGTAGATCCTGCTGAAATCTATGTATTGAATGAATACAGAATCCTTTTGAATCGGAAAAATATCGTTTTTGAATCGAGAATCGAAAAAATCGATAAATTATTGAATCGCGACCCCAAGAATCGATATTGAACCGAATCGTGGGACACCCAAAGATTCGCAGCCCTAGTTCCCACACTGAAAAGCGAAATGTGGTGTAAAACATTTCCACATAAAGGCATTCTTTTAAAAAAAACATGTAATTACATGCTGGGTAATGCTCTCTTTAAATATAGATGGGCGTGTGAATCCTCTCTCTCTCCTTGTTCTTCCACCACACTGCAAAAACTGAAATCTAAGTAAGATTAAACATCTCAAATAATGGTGATATTTGCTTATTTTCTGTCTGATAAGATAATAATACCTACTCAGTGGCCTAGTGGCTAGAACAGGGGTAGGGAACCTATGGCTCTAGAGCCAGATGTGGCTCTTTTGATGACTGCATCCGGCTCTCGGATAAATCTGAGCTGACATTGCTTAACACGATAAGTAATGAATAATTCCACTGTTGAATATGACGTTCAAAATATAAAACATTCTCATGCTTTTTTATGTTCAAGAAGTTGCATTAATGGTAAGAAGTAATTTATTTATTATTGGTTAGTGTGGGGCTTGCCCTCCTGGGGGTTCTTCAGACCACCAAGCACGGACATGAGAGCCTGTTTCAGGGTTACAATATTGTCTTATTTTTCAAAAAGTCTCTCAGTTGCTTTCCAGCAATTGTATTTTTGTCTTTTGTTCTCGCTTGCGCTCTGGCTCCAGCCCCAACCCCGTCTCTCCTCCTGGCTGCTGCTTATAACAGAGCGACAGGTGATTAGATAACAAGGCCCAGGTGGGCCTTTTGCGCACCTGTCGCTGATTTCAAGGCCGTTCCTGGCAACACCCCGCTTCGCTGCAGGCCTGGAGGCCACGCCCCCTACACAATTTGTTTCATATTAACAATGTTATTCCAAAGAGTAAGAGACCTATTATACTCTAGAAATGTTGGTCTTACTTAAAAAGGCACACTTTTAGTTGTGTTCAGTGTTAAAAAAAATATTATATGGCTCTTACGTAAATACGTTTTGAAATATTTGGCTTCTTGGCTCTATCAGCCAAAAAGGTTCCCGACCCCTGGGCTAGAGTGTCCGCCCTGAGATCGGTTGGTCGTTGGTTCAAACCGCGGCCAATTCAGACCAAAGACTATAAAAATGGGACTCATTACCTCCCTGCTTGGCACTCAGCATCGAGGGTTGGAATTGGGGGTTAAATCACTAAAATGATTCCCGGGCGCGGCCACTGCTGCTGCTCACTGCTCCCCTCACCTCCCAGGGGGTGAACAAGGGTGATGGGTCAAATGCAGAGAATAATTCCGCCACACCTAGTGTGTGTGTGACAATCATTGGTACTTTGACTTAACTTTAATAATTCTTCTCACTAAGCAGACGTTATGTTAGTGTTTTACTTGTTTTAAGGGTTTTGGTCCTAAATGATCTCAGTAAGATACTACAGCTTGATTTAATTACCTATTTTGAGTAAAACATGCTTGAAACTAGAATATCAACTGTTGCAAAACTGTGTCAACAACACTCACAAGTATAAAACTACTTTTTTTAAAAGTAATTATTTCTTATTTTAAGCATGAAAAAAATAAATAATGACTTTGATACAATTGTTTCTGGCAGTAAAACAGATGACAGCCAAATGGACTTTGCTATTTTATTTTCAATGAAACAATAAAACATATGTACTCATAGTAGCACAGTTATTAGTGAAGTGAATTATATTTATATAGCGCTTTTTCTCTAGTGACTCAAAGCGCTTTACAGAGTGAAACCCAATATCTAAGTTACATTCAAACCAGTGTGGGTGGCACTGGGAGCAGGTGGGTAAAGTGCCTTGCCCAAGGACACAACGGCAGTGACTAGGTTGGCAGAAGCGGGAATTTAACCTGCAACCCTCAAGTTGCTGGCACGGCCACTCTACCAACCGAGCTAAACCGCCCCACATGAGAATATACTTATTTTAAGGTATTTTGGGGTTCACTGAGGTTAGCTAATTAGGGACCGATGTCCCAAAGGGACAGAGGACCCTATTGAATTTCTAGCGTTTTATTATTATTCTTTATTCTTTATAATTATACTGCTGCTTCTTTGAGCTGTAATATGACCCCCTTAACATGCTTCAAAACTCACTAAATTGGACACACACATCAGGACTGGCGAAAATTGCGATCTAATCAAAAAACCAAACCCCAAACTCAAAATTGCGCTCCAGCGCCTCCTAGAAAGAAAACACAGACAAAACCAAACTGCCTATAACTCCCAGTAGGAATGTCGTAGACACATGCAACAAAAACCTCTATGTAGGTCTCACTTAGACCTATATTTCATACACTGACAACCCCCAGCTAAAATCAACAGGAAGTTTGCAATTCCCCCTTCAATACAAAAGTTGGCTATAAATACTCAGTCCTGTCTATCGCTGCTTGCAGCTTTAATTTTACTTGTTTAGGAAAGTCTTGATAAGCCAAATTTTCTTTTCTTTCGGCAGATAATTTTGCTTCGTTCGAATAAAATACCTCTAACTTTTGTATTTTTCTTTCTTGTTTTGGACTTTCTGCAGTGCACTGACTTATCTTTCACCTCTTTTGTAAAAGGGAGAAAATGGAGGGCCAACTGGAGAAGGAGGCCAGGTTCTGTCAGCTAATGGCCCACAGTTCACACGACTCGGCCATAGACACGGACTCTCTGGAGTGGGAGACCGAGGTGGTGGAGTTTGAGAAAGACCGGGTAAGAGCAGCTTTTAGTGTATTCACCCTCTTCCACTCCTCAGTAACTGACGTTACACTCACAGGATGACATGGACTTGAAGGCGCTCGGGTTCGATATCGCAGAAGGAGTCAACGACCCGTATTTGCCAGGGGATTGTGGGATATTTGTGACGAGGGTGGACAAAGGAAGTATAGCAGATGGAAGGTTAAGGTGAGAGCGAGACACCGGCTCCGTTCCACTTCCTGTTGACGTTGTTTTCTTCGCGCTTGCAGGGTGAACGATTGGTTGCTGAAGATAAACGACATGGACCTGACCAACAAGGACCGGAAGCAGGTGATGAAGGCGGTCCTGAACGTCGGCAGGTTGATCAACATGGTGGTACGGCGGAGGAAGTCTCTGGGCGGACGGCTGGTTACTCCCGTTCATATTAACCTGATGGGACATAAAGGTACTTTACAATGCTTTTTATTCTGTCAGTAACCAGGTGATGTCCGTTTTTGTTGTTCGGGACCTCTGCATGCTCGACTGTGGCTCGATTTTCCGTTTTATCACTGACACTGTATTAACAGATTTTTTTTTTTTAGTCTCTGTTCTAAATGTCAAAATCATCATTGCAGCACCTTTGTGTTTACAAGTTGATATATGATCGTATCTTAGGTAGTTTTCCAGAATTCTATTGCGCTGCAGTGATTAAAATTGATATTTTGGATCATCGCACATCGCAATTTAAGAAATTAATATTACTCTATAGAAATTAATCGTGTACACAAAGATGTAACATGTGACATTCAATCAATCAATCAATCAATCAATGTTTATTTATATAGCCCCAAATCACAAATGTCTCAAAGGACTGCACAAATCATTACGACTACAACATCCTCGGAAGAACCCACAAAAGGGCAAGGAAAACTCACACCCAGTGGGCAGGGAGAATTCACATCCAGTGGGACGCCAGTGACAATGCTGACTATGAGAAACCTTGGAGAGGACCTCAGATGTGGGCAACCCCCCCCCTCTAGGGGACCGAAAGTAATGGATGTCGAGCGGGTCTAACATGATACTGTGAAAGTTCAATCCATAGTGGCTCCAAGACAGCAGCGAGAGTCCCGTCCACAGGAAACCATCACAAGCGGATCAGCAGCGTAGAGATGTCCCCAACCGATACAGGCGAGCGGTCCATCCTGGGTCCCGACGAGCGGTCCATCCTGGGTCTCGACTCTGGACAGTCAGTACTTCATCCATGGTCATCGGACCGGACCCCCTCCACAAGGGAGGGGGGGACATAGGAGAAAGAAAAGAAGCGGCAGATCAACTGGTCTAAAAAGGAGGTCTACTCAAAGGCTAGAGTATACAGATGAGTTTTAAGATGAGACTTAAATGCTTCTACTGAGGTGGCATCTCGAACTGTTACCGGGAGGGCATTCCAGAGTACTGGAGCCCGAACGGAAAACGCTCTATAGCCCGCAGACTTTTTTTGAGCTCTAGGAATCACTAATAAGCCGGAGTCTTTTGAACGCAGATTAACTTACCGTATTTCCTTGAATTGCCGCCGGGGCGCTAATTCATTTAAAACCTCTTCTCCGGCGCTTACCAAAGGCATGCGGTAAATTTTGGCCTGCGCTCAAAAATTTGCGTGTGATGTAAGGATACCATCATGAAAAGCACATTTAATAATAATTAAAAAAAAAAAATCATCAATGTTTACTTATATAGCCCTAAATCACTAGTGTCTCAAAGGGCTGCACAAACCACTACCACATCCTCGGTAGGCCCACATAAGGGCAAGGAAAACTCACACCCAGTGGGGCGTCGGTGACAATGATGACTATGAGAACCTTGGAGAGGAGGAAAGCAATGGATGTCGAGCGGGTCTAACATGATACTGTGAAAGTTCAATCCATAATGGATCCAACACAGTCGCAAGAGTCCAGTCCAAAGCGGATCCAACACAGCAGCGAGAGTCCCGTTCACAGCGGAGCCAGCAGGAAACCATCCCAAGCGGAGGCGGATCAGCAGCGCAGAGATGTCCCCAGCCGATACACAGGCGAGCAGTACATGGCCACCGGATCGGACCGGACCCCATTATGGTCTTACTTTTACTTATAAATGAAGTCCATGCGCAGCTCTTTCTAATCAAAAGCATCGATAACTTCTTCATAGAAGTCTTCCTTATCTTTCTTCAGTTTTAAAAGTCTCTCTGTCTCGATGGAGATCTTCCTTTATTATCTCCTGCTTTGATTGAAAGTCCAGTTTAGAAAACTGTTTTATTTTAATAAACACACGTTGCTCACTCTTGCCGGTCCAGTTCATGGTGGGTCGGTCGGTGTGTAGCCATAGCGCTCTCTCGTTCGGGTTGCTCCCGACGTGCAGACCGCTGCTATCAGTTAGCTCGGCTCCTCACGGGCGACAACAGAATTTATCCTCGGACAACTCCCCCTCCCGTTCTGCTCCGTGGGGGGATCTCTTTATCCCACCGCTGCCACCATGAAGTCTTATTGTATAAATAATACACTGGGTATTTAGGACTGGAACATGCTTTATTTACATAGCCAGCATAAGAGTAGTGGTGTTACATCCTAAAAGGTCCGCCGTGCAACCCCCGCGTCATATCTGTTCCCAGCACATATTACGACACTTGTTGTCACTTCTTCTTCAGCTGAGTAGTTGCAAGAAAGATCACTAGCGCCCTCTACCACCAGGAGGCCGGAGTCATTTAATGACTCATATTTGACACACGCAGCTACGGTATATTAATAAAACATAGCTGCTTACTGTTTTTTTTAGCATATTCAATAGCTTGGACCTTAAATCCTACTGAATAGCTCTTAATCTTCTTCCCTTTATGCGATTTCAAATGATTGAAATCAGCCTCCTCCATTTTGAAAATGATGACAGGTGAAGTGTCACTCGTGACGTGACGAGTTTGACCCGGCGGAAATACTAAGCATGCGCTAATTATTTTGCGAAAGGAGTTTGACTCAGCAGTAATTCAAGGCAGGCGCATACTATATACCCGGCGGCAATTCAAGGAAATACGGTATTACATGCAAAGTGAAATATGTCAAGCCTTAATTGGTTATACTTTTGATGATTATGGTTTAGTTTATGAAAACTTTCAATTGAAAATCTCCGAAAATGTAAGGTTTCAAAAACTGTAAGCCATGACAATCAAAATAACCAATAAGGCTTGACATATGTCACTGTAGAGGTTGCCCTCTAGTGGGTTCTTCAAACCACCACACACTGCCAGTAGAGCCAGGAATTCCAGGTATAACTGTTTTATTTTCATAGAATAGTGCAAAGTCTGGCATTCAAGCAAACTTGTCTTTCTCTCCTGCGTCCGCTTAGCAGCAACTCCAACTACTCGTCTCATCACGGCTGCTGTTAATAAAGGCGACAGTTGATTAGATAACAAGGCCCACCTGGGCCATCCACGCACCCGTCGTTGTCTTCCAGGCCGGTCCTGGCAACACCCTGTTCTGCGGCAGGCCCGCAGGCCACGCCCCCCTCCACAGTCCCTTTACATGTAATAAGTTAATAGCACATATTAGATTCACATTTATAGCTTGATTGGCAACACTAAATGGTCCCTAGTGTGTGAATGTGAGTGTGAATGTTGTCTGTCTATCTGTGTTGGCGACTTGTCCAGGGTGTACCCTGCCTTCCGCCCGATTGTAGCTGAGATAGGCGCCAGCGCCCCCCGCGACCCCGAAAGGGAATAAGCGGTAGAAAATGGATGGATGGGTGGATTTAAAGTGAATTGCTGACATAAATGGACTTTTACATCCATCCATCCATCCATCCATCCATCCATTTTCTACCGCTTATTCCCTTTCGGGGTCACGGGGGGCGCTGGCGCCTATCTCAGCTACAATCGGGCAGAAGGCAGGGTACACTCTGGACAAGTCGCCACCTCATCGCAGGGCCAACACAGATAGACAGACAACATTCACACTCACATTCACACACTAGGGACCATTTAGTGTCGCCAATCAAGCTATAAATGTGAATCTAATATGTGCTATTAACTTATTATATGTAAAGGGACTGTGGAGGGGGGCGTGGCCTGCGGGCCTGCCGCAGAACAGGGTGTTGCCAGGACCGGCCTCGACTTTTACACCAAATTCTAATTTGAGTTTCACCTGTTTCAAATATTGACTGAGAGAAAATCTGGTTGCAGGAAAACATGCAACTTTGGTAGTAATAGTAATAGTAGGGTTGCTTCAGTCAGGGTTTTTTGCTGCAGATTTCGATACCAATCATTTATGAGTGAGATCGACCAATACCAGTATTAATTACGAGTGGTATTCACAGGTAAACTATATTAAAACACTATTTGAACTAGTTCCTTATTCTATTTTTCTGCTTATATTACGTTAAGCCATGTCCTCCAGTGATAATGATACATCATAATGCAGTTTATTTTCTGCAACGGAGCTGATTATTATTAGCATGGAGGAGTTGCTCCACACTGAATGGAGAAACATAATTAGCTGTTAACTTGTCAGCCGGGGGACTGCAAATAAATAGTGTCAGCCAGAGGGGATCGGCGTTAATTACATATATTGGCAACGGCAATAACATATTTTTTAACGAAAATCGTCTCCTACTGATCGCTGGCCGATGAATCAACACGTCCTTAAGTAACAGTAATGATTAACCTTGTAGTTTTGGTTAAAGTAAAGCGAACGTAATGAAGTTATTCACAATTCTTAAACAGGAATACATTTTCCAATGAAAGTAGCAAGCTACATATGACGTAGTATTTAATTTCTGAAGTAGATTTACCCAACACTGTGACAATTTTATTGCCGTTTTCTCTGATGTGTGCCAGACAGCGGAATAGGCCTGGAGAATGGCGTGTTCGTCACCACGGTGGTCCAGGGTAGTCCAGCTGCCAGGGAAGGCACGCTCACTGTGGGAGACAGACTGATCGCTGTGAGTCACACACACACACACACACACACACACACACACACACACACACACACACACACACACACACACACACTTCCAGAAAATTTGTATATCGTCATATATATATAATACAGTGGGGCAAACAAGTATTTAGTCAGCCAGCGATTGTGCAAGTTCTCCCACTTAAAATGATGACCGAGGTCTGTAATTTTCATCATAGGTACACTTCAACTGTGAGAGACAGAATGTGAAAAAAAAATCCAGGAATTCACATTGTAGGAATTTTAAAGAATTTATTTGTAAATTATGTTGGAAAATAAGTATTTGGTCAACCATTGAAAGCTCTCACTGATGGAAGGAGGTTCATACATGGCCCCATTCATTCTTTCCTTAACACGGATCAATCGTCCCGTCCCCTTAGCAGAAAAACAGCCCCAAAGCATGATGTTTCCACCCCCATGCTTCACAGTAGGTATGGTGTTCTTGGGATGCAACTCAGTATTCTTCTTCCTCCAAACACGACGAGTTGAGTTTATACCAAAATGGATACATGGATGATACAGCAGAGGATTGGGTCAGATACAACCAGAATATAACTTTTTGGTACACCATAACTACTATGAAGCATGAGGGTGGAAACATCATGCTTTGGGGCTGTTTTTCTGCTAAGGGGACAGGACGGTTGATCCGTGTTGAGGAAAGAATGAATGGGGCCATATATGAACCTCCTTCCACCAGTGAGAGCTTCCAATGGTTGACCAAATCCTTATTTTCCACCATAATTTACAAATAAATTCTTTAAAATTCCTACAATGTGAATTCCTGGATTTTTTTTTCACATTCTGTCTCTCACAGTTGAAGTGTACCTATGATGAAAATTACAGACCTCTGTCATCATTTGAAGTGGGAGAACTTGCACAATCGCTGGCTGACTAGTTTTTTGCCCCACTGTATGTATGTATATATATATATATATATATGTATATGTATATGCAGTGTATATATATATATTATATATATACTACCTTCCATCACTTCTATCACACCCGCTCAGGTTCTCTTTGAGCTGTCTTAATCCTGGCTTTATTCCATCCCAATACACACACACTCTGTACTATAATAAGGTGGGATTTAGTCAAGTATGGAAAGTAGAGAGAGAGAGAGAGGGAAGTATTCTTACTCTGATTATATCCACATTTAGCTCTGGAAGATGAGACGGAACTGTCTCTTCAAACACTTTCAGAAGCGACGAGACACATAATGTCAGGGATTGAACTTTGAAACGCATCCTTGTGAACAAATGCAGATTGTTTATTCACAACAAATGCGGAGACACTTCGTCATGTTGCTAAATAAAAGCCTGTCTCCAAACTTTTGACGGGCGCTGTAGCAGTGCCTTCTTTTTTAAATGTGTTCACTTTTTTTTAGCAAAGACCCAGTTTCTGTCATTTTTCTATATAAATAATCATTGATTGATTGATTTTAAAAAGGTGACTAAAACATCTAAGACAGGGATGTCCACTGCTGTGTTTAGATGGAGACGGGTGTGGACCAGGGGCGTCGCCGGACATATATCACTGGGGCACGTGCCCCAGTAAAAATTTCACCAATAAAAAAAAAAAACGCTTCAGAGTTTTAAGTCTACATAACATAGACAACAGCGCACATACTGCTTAGTATGGTAATTGATTGCTACTGTATTCACTCCACTAACAGTGAGCACATGGCTAATTAATATGGTAATTTATTCACGTGTGGAGAGACTTGGTTGAGAGAGAGAGAGAGGGGCGATGCGGATCACTGCGTGAGGCAGGTAACGTTAGCCAACAACAATTTGTTAATTACATTATTTTGATTTTGATTTGACTCAAACTGTAACTCCGAGATGGATTTAAGAAAGTTATTCGCCCGCAGCAGAGAAGAAGCAGCAGGAATGAGAGATGTAAGTGAAGTCCTAGCTAGCTAGGCAACATCATTGTCTTAAGTTGATGCTAAGTTAGCTAACGTTATTCCTTGTATCAAGACAAACATATTCATTTGCTGTACGAGCTGTCGGGGGAATTTCCAATGAACATGAAACATCATGTCGGTTATTGTCTGCTGCTTCTGCATCAATGATGATTTGGAGTCAGCATGTGTGAGTTGAGTGCTTTATCTTCAGGAAGAAATTTTTTTTTCCATATCATCAAGTCGTGAGCCAATTTTTATATCATTCAAGTTTATTTCACAGAAAAATAGCACAGTAGACTTGTCTTGTTGGGGCGGTATAGCTCGGTTGGTAGAGTGGCCGTGCCAGCAACTTGAGGGTTGCAGGTTCGATTCCCGCTTCCGCCATCCTAGTCACTGCCGTTGTGTCCTTGGGCAAGACACTTTACCCACTTTCTCCCAGTGCCACCCACACTGGTTTGAATGTAACTTAGATATTGGGTTTCACTATGTAAAGCGCTTTGAGTCACTAGAGAAAAGCGCTATATAAATATAATTCACCTCACTTGTTAATCGGTGTGACTTTGACTAAAATAATCTTGTTTTGTCAGCAGAAAAATGGCTACAGCTAAAGCATTTGCTTTTGTTTCCAGAAAAAATAGTAACAGAAAGATGGCTAAAAATATCGGGTTTTGTTGCCCCATTTAGATTTTTTTTAAATATATTTCCATGTCTGTCCTGAGTCCTCCTCCAACTTGTTAGTCGGTTTGCCTTTTGCTAAAATACTCACTAATAGTCACTAGAAAAATGGCTAAAAATATCTGGTTTTGTTGCAACAATTTGATTTTTTTCTCCCTAACCGTTTTTTTTTCATGCACACATCTGACTGAAAATGACACACAATCCACTTTTATGTCGCGACCCAGCAGTTGGGAACCACTGGTCAACTGTATAACACTTACTGTAATATTTCCATGTCTGTCCAGAGTGATTGACCACTTTGCAAAAATGAAAAGGAGACGTCACAGTTTACTTCTCAGAAAATGATTCCCTGAACACACAACAGTTGTTCATTTATTCTACTACTGTGGCTTTATTGTTTTGTGTATATTTGATAGTTTTGTGTATCTGAAATAGGATTAGCCACATTGCCATAAATGGAAATTAAATAATATAAAAGAACCCAGAGATGTAGGGGTGCTTTATTTTTTGTTTTTCTTTTGTAGATGTTAAATTTGCAGATGATTACTCCAATAAATATTTCAAAAAGATTCATTGCTCTTCCTTTTTGCTTTTACCAGTAGCAGTTTAGACGTCTGGAGTAAAAAAGTGCACAAGTAGGTCAAATGCATGAGTTAATTTCAGGTGGTTCATCAAAGATCCATACAACATCATCTGATATGATTTCATAGTTTAAAGCACTATTTATGTATTTTTTTATGATAAATAAGTGCTAAAAATTTTTTTGCTTGCGCGCTTTGCACGCTCACACGAATTATTTGTGCCCCAGGTGTGCCCCAGTAAAGTATTAGGTCTAGTGACGCCCCTGGTGTGGACAATATTGCTCTTGTCCCCACACTAAAAGGACACAGCGAAGGAGAAAAACTATTTGATGTTTTGCCGGATGAAAGTTGTCACAACTTGTTTATAAAGTCTTTACTTTGTTGACTGGGATGGTCACTCGTCCTTTATTTAACTGCTAACTGTATCAGTGTTCAAATAACTTCAATATTAGCGATAGTGTTTCATCATCTCATCAAACTGAACGACTTCTGTGAAGATTATGTATTCGATGTGAGAGGTGTCACTCCTATTTTTCTTGGCCACACTGCCTGTTTATTAGACTTCATCCTCTGCTTTGTGTTTCTTTTTAATATCAAAAAGTAAACACAAGGTTTTTTATACATTACTTGTGTTTTTTTTTCATGTCACAAAGGTGTTACTTCAAAAAACATTCACGCGACACAGCATTTTGTTAACGTGTTATTGTGTTTTATTTACTATATGACATATTTCTGCTCAAACTCTCAATGCAGCGTTTCTCAAAGTGTGGGGCGGGCCCCACCTGTGGGGAATAGAGACATGACAGGTGAGGCGCGAGGAACGGGAGGGAAATTCACTTTAAAAAAATGTTTTATTATTCTATTCTTGCGGTGGCAATGACCAAGAAGAACGCGGAGTTGGAATATAATTACAAAACTTTATGTACATATTTATATACATATTTATATCATATTTATATAAAATGTAACTACAAGCTCCATTCACAGACAGAGTCCCATTGCTTTTATGAGCGGTCGAGCGAGTCAAAAGCCGAATTTTTTTGTGGCGGCCGTAATTCTTTCGTGGCGAGCCGCCACAAATAAATGAATGTGTGGGAAACCCTGACTTGAATGTTACTTGATGTTCAATACATTTGAAAATGTTAAGCATTAGCGTTCTGTTGTGGCGATGGGGGCAGGTGGGGCTTGAAAACTCCCCCTTGTCCAAAGTGGGGGATGACAAAAAAAGTTTGAGAACCACTGTCTTAATGGATCTGTCCCAATACATCA